>NC_052069.1:133852086-134147086 GCF_015852505.1 Tachyglossus aculeatus | reverse complement strand
TCATTATCACCCAAAGGCAGATCAAATCGGCAGGCTGATTAACTTCTGTCTACCCCAGTGTTTGGCACATAGTAAGTACTTAACGAGTACTATTATTATTATTATTATTATCATTGTTATTATCATTATGACCCAAAGGCAGATCAAATCGGCAGGCCAGCTCCTTGTTACCTTCCTGGGTCTTCCCGCCTTTCCGGCTGGAAGGGGCTGGAAAAGGGCGGGGTACCAGGAAAGGGGGACCCTTGGACGATAAATAATGGGACCTTTCTGGAAGTCTGAAGGCCCACTTGGACTTCCCAAGCGCTCAGTACAGTGCTCTGCACACAGTAAGCGCTCAATAAATACGATTGATTGATTGATTGATTCTCCCAGAACTCACCAGCCCCCCAAGAATCCACCTACTCCAGCCGAAGTTCCCCCCAAATCCGCCACCTTCCCCGAGAATCAATCAATCAATCGTATTTATTGAGCGCTTACTGTGTGCAGAGCACTGTACTAAGCGCTTGGGAAGTCCAAGTTGGCAACATCTAGAGACAGTCCCTACCCAACAGCGGGCTCACGGTCTAAAAGGGGGAGACGGAGAACAAAACCAAACATACTAACAAAATAAAATAAATAGAATAGGTATGGACAAGAAAAATAAATAAATAAATAAATAAAGAAGCTAGAAGCAGTGTGGTCCAGTGGCTAGAGCCCGGGCCCGGGAGTTAGGAGGTCATGGGTTCTAATCCTGTCTCCGCCACTTGTCTGCTATAATGATGACATTTGTTAAGCGCTTACTATGTGCAAAGCACTGTTCTAAGCGCTGGGGGGGGGATACAAGGTGATCAGGTTGTCCCATGGGAGTCTTCATCCCCATTTTACAGATGAGGGAACTGAGGCCCGGAGAAGCGAAGCGACTTGCCCGACGTCACACAGCAGACATGGGGCGGAGCCGGGATTCGAACCCATGGCCTCTGACTCCAAAGCCCGGGCTGTATGACCTTGGGCGGGTCACTTTGCTTCTCGGGCTTTGGAGTCAGAGGTCATGGGTTCAAATCCCGGCTCTGCCAATTGTCAGCTGTGTGACTTATTCTATTTATTTTATTTTGTTAGTATGTTTGGTTTTGTTCTCTGTCTCCCCCTTCGAGACTGTGAGCCCACTGTTGGGTAGGGACCGTCTCTATATGTTGCCAATTTGGACTTCCCAAGGGCTTAGTACAGTGCTCTGCACATAGTAAGCGCTCAATAAATACGATTGATGATGATGAGTAAGCGCTTAATAAATACCATCATTATTATTATATAATTGTGTGGACGAGGCAAATTGAACTTCCCACCAGAGAGACGTTCACTCATGCATTATGCTGCCACTGCAAAGCACCTGGCTCCCACTGACGGATGCTTCCCACCTGGGAAGAATTCACATAAGCGCTTAGTACAGTACTCTGCACACAGTAAGCGCTCAATAAATACGATTGATGATGAAATAATAATAATAATAATAATAATAATGGTATTTGTTAAGCTCTGTTCTAAACATGCGTTACCCACCTGTTGCAAAGCACCAAGCTCCCACCCACCAATGCTTCCCACCTGGGAGGAATTCACTTTTGCCGGTTGTGAAGCACGAAAGCTTCCCACTCGGGAAGAATCCACCTATGCGTTGCCCGCCCATGGCAAAGCACCGGGCTCCCATCCATAAACGCGTCCCGCTCGAGAAGAATTCACGAATGCATCACCCACCTGAGAGTTCAATTCAATTCAATCGTATTTATTGAGCGCTTACTGTGTGCAGAGCACTGGACTAAGCGCTTGGGAAGTCCAAGTTGGCAACATCTCGAGACGGTCCCTACCCACCAGTGGGCTCACAGTCTAAAAGGGGGAGACAGAGAACAGAACCAAACATACTAACAAAATAAAATAAATAGAATAGATATGTACAAGTAGAATAAATAGAGTAATAAATATGTACAAACATATATACATATATGCAGGTGCTGTGGGGAAGGGAAGGAGGTAAGATGCAGAGCGCTGTACTAAGCGCTTGGGAAGTCCAAGTTGGCAACGTATAGAGACGGTCCCTACCCAACAGCGGGCTCACAGTCTAGAAGGGGGAGACGGATGACAAAACAAAACAGATTAACAAAATAAATAGAATAAATATGTACAAGTAAAATAGAGTAATAAATACATACAAACATATATATATATACATATATCATCATCATCATCAATCGTATTTATTGAGCGCTTACTGTGTGCAGAGCACTGTACTAAGCGCTTGGGAAGTACAGGTTGGCAACGTATAGAGACGGTCCCTACCCAACAGCGGGCTCACAGTCTAGAAGGGGGAGACGGATGACAAAACATATTAACAAAATAAATAGAATAAATATGTACAAGTAAAATAGAGTAATAAATACGTACAAACATATATACATATATATACATATATCATCATCATCATCAATCGTATTTATTGAGCGCTTACTGTGTGCAGAGCACTGTACTAAGCGCTTGGGAAGTACAAATCGGCAACATCTAGAGACGGTCCCTACCCAACAGCGGGCTCACAGTCTAGAAGGGGGAGACGGATGACAAAACATATTAACAAAATAAATAGAATAAATATGTACAAGTAAAATAGAGTAATAAATACGTACAAACATATATGCATATATATACATATATCATCATCATCATCAATCGTATTTATTGAGCGCTTACTGTGTGCAGAGCACTGTACTAAGCACTTGGGAAGTCCAAGTTGGCAACATATAGAGATGGTCCCTAACCAACAGCGGGCTCACAGTCTAGAAGGGGGAGACGGATGACAAAACATATTAACAAAATAAATAGAATAACTATGTACAAGTAAAATAGAGTAATAAATATGTACAGACATATATACATATATATACATATATCATCATCATCAATCGTATTGATTGAGCGCTTACTGTGTGCAGAGCACTGTACTAAGCGCTTGGGAAGTCCAAGTTGGCAACGTATAGAGACGGTCCCTACCCAACAGCGGGCTCACAGTCTAGAAGGGGGAGACGGATGACAAAACAAAACAGATTAACGAAATAAATAGAATAAATATGTACAAGTAAAATAAATAGAGTAATAAATACGTACAAACATATACACATATATACAGTAGTTTATACTATACTACTACTACTACTATACAACTACATATACACAGTAAGCGCTCAATAAATACGATTGATTGATTGATTGATTCTCCCGGAACTCACCAGCCCCCCAAGAATCCACCTACTCCGGCCGAGTAGTACCATACTACTATACTACATTCATTCAATCGTATTTATTGAGCTCTCGTATTTATTGCCTCTCTTTCCCCATAAAGAGGCTTCCCAAATCCCAGGGATACTGGGGCAACTTCAACCCAGAAACTTCCCGTTGGGAGGAGTGAAAAATAGGCAGAGAAGGAAGCCTCAGTCCCCATCGTGCCTTCTAATGGGTTCTGGGTCATGGGTTCTAATCCCGTTCAGCGAGATGCTCACCCCTCCCGCGGTCTTGTTCCGAAGACAAGATGGGCATCCGTGGCCGTGGGCGAGGAGCCTCTGAAATCACCACCTTCCCCGCGTAAAAGGTCGCAGGTGGCGGATATTTAATCACCTGATCCCCCAGGCCCTTCCAATTTTCCACCTTCCACTCATCCAATCCCTAAATCCCATCCTTATTATTATTATTACCGGCTTCCCCTCCTCCTCCACACCTTATTGGTTCAGCACGGAGGCGAGATAATAATAATTATTATTACGGTACTTGTTAAGCGCTTGCCATGTGCTAATAATAATAATAATAATAATGGCATTTGTTAAGCGCTTACTATATGCAAAGCACCGTTCTAAGCGCTGGGGGGGATACGAGGTGATCAGGTTATCCCATGTAGGGCTCACAGTCTTCATCCCCGTTTTACAGATGAGGTGACTGAGGCTCGGAGAAGTTAAATAATAATGGCATTTGTTAAGCGCTTACTATGTGCAAAGCTCTGTTCTAAGCACTGGGGGGGATACAAGGTGATCAGGTTATCCCATGCAGGGCTCACAGTCTTCACCCCCGTTTTACAGATGAGGTGACTGAGGCTCGGAGAAGTTAATAATGGCATTTATTAAGCGCTTACTATGTGCAAAGCAGTGTTCTAAGCGCTGGGGAGGTTACAAGGTGTTCAGGTTGTCCCACGGGGGGCTCACAGTCTTCATCCCCATTTTACAGATGAGGTGACTGAGGCTCGGAGAAGTTAAATAATAATGGCATTTGTTAAGCGCTTACTATGTGCCAAGCACTGTTCTAAGCGCTGGGGAGGTTACAAGGTGTTCAGGTTGTCCCACGGGGGGGCTCACAGTCTTCATCCCCATTTTACGGATGAGGTGACTGAGGCCCGGAGAAGTTAAATGACCTGCCCGAGGTCACACAGCAGACATACGGCGGAGTAGGGATTCAAACCCATGACTTTTAGCTCCCAAGCCCAGGCTCTTTCCGCGGAGCCATGCTGCTAGGCAATCAATCAATCAATCAATCGTATTTATTGAGCGCTTACTGTGTGCAGAGCGCTGTACTAAGCGCTGGATAGACACCACCACCACCACCCCGCCCCGGCCTAGGATGTCTAGCAGCCTGCATTGCGTGATTCCGCCCACGCTTCCCCATCCCGCTTTTCCAGATGCCCAAGTTCACCTCGCAGGCACAGACACGGTCCCTATCCTGCGTGGGGCTCACAGTCTTCATCCCCATTTGACAGATGAGGAAACTGAGGCCCAGAGAGGTGGAATGACTTCCCCACGGTCACACAGCACACGGCCTTCGAGCGGGTAGAGCACAGGCATGGAAGTCAGAAGGACCTGGGTTCTAATCCCGGCTCCGATTGCCACCTTGTATCCCCCCCGCAGCACTCAGAACAGTGTCTGGCGCATAGTAAGCGCTTAACGAATGCCATCGTTATTATTTTTATTATTATAAACCCGGGAAGACCTCCTAGAGGACTCGTGAGTGCAGGAGAGCCTGGAAAGATGGGCGGGAATCTGATGGATCTGAGGGGAGAGGGAGTCGCCGGCAGGAGGAAGGGCATGAGGAAGAAGGTGGATCCCAGGGGGATTTGGGAACAAGGCACAATAAGGAGGTGAGCGCGGGAAGGACGAAGAGTACGAGCCGGCATATGGTGGGAGAAGAGAGTGGATAAGTAAATCCAGACCACGTCTCCTGGCTCCTTAATAATAATAAGGATGGTAATCGATCATTCATTCATTCAATCGTATTTATTGAGCGCTTACTGTGTGCAGAGCACTGTGCTAAGCGCTTGGGAAGTCCAAGTCGGCAACATATAGGGACGGTCCCTACCCAACAACGGGCTCGCAGTCTAGAAAGGAGAGACGGACAACGAAACCAAACATGTGAAGGCGTCAAGTCATCAGAATAAATAGAAGTAAAGCTCGATGCCCGTCATTAACACAATAAAATAAATAGAATAGCAAATACGTATAAGTAAAATCATCATCAATCGTATTTATTGAGCGCTTACTATGTGCAGAGCACTGGACGAAGCGCTTGGGAAGTCCAAATTGGCAACATCGAGAGACGGTCCCTACCCAACAGTGGGCTCACAGTCTAAGAGGGGGAGACAGAGAACAAAACCAAACATACTAACAAAATAAAATAAATAGAATAGATATGGACAAATAAAATATGTACAGATAAAAAAGTAAAATAAAGTTGGACATGGTCCCTGTCCCACATGGGGCTCACGGTCTTAATCCCCATCTCGCGACGAGGGAGCGGAGGCACAGAGAAGGGAAGTGACTTGCCCAGGGCCACACAAGAGATGGGTTTTCTACGAAAACGTTCGGGCCATGTTTATCCACTCCTCAAGAAACTCAAGCGGTTGCCCATAAGCCTCCACATCATCATCAATCGTATTTATTGAGCACTTACTGTGTGCAGAGCACTGGGCTAAGCGCTTGGGAAGTACAAATTGGCAACATAGGGAGACAGTCCCTACCCAACAGTGGGCTCACAGTCTAAAAGGGGGAGACAAAACCAAACACACTAACAAAATAAAATAGAAACTCCTCACCATTGGCTTGAAAGCAGTTAATGATGATGATGATGGCATTTATTAAGCACTTACTATGCTGTTCTAAGCGCTGGGGGAGATACAAGGAAATCAGGTTGTCCCACGTGGGGCTCACAGTCTTATGCCCCGTTTTATTATTATTATTATTATTATTATTATTATTATTATTATTATAGTATTTGTTAAGCTCTGCACATAGTAAGCGCTCAATAAATACGATTGATGATGATTAATATTATTATAGTATTCGTTAAGCGCTTACTATGTGCCAACCACTGTTCTAAGCGCTGGGGGAGATACAAGGAAATCAGGTTGTCCCACGTGGGGCTCACAGTCTTATGCCCCGTTTTATTATTATTATTATTATTATTATTATTATTATTATAGTATTTGTTAAGCTCTGCACATAGTAAGCGCTCAATAAATACGATTGATGATGATTAATATTATTATAGTATTCGTTAAGCGCTTACTATGTGCCAAGCACTGTTCTAAGCGCTGGAGGGGATACAAGGAAATCAGGTTGTCCCACGTGGGGCTCACAGTCTTATGCCCCGTTTTATTATTATTATTATTATTATTATAGTATTTGTTAAGCTCTGCACATAGTAAGCGCTCAATAAATACGATTGATGATGATTAATATTATTATAGTATTCGTTAAGCGCTTACTATGTGCCAAGCACTGTTCTAAGCGCTGGGGGAGATACAAGGAAATCAGGTTGTCCCACGTGGGGCTCACAGTCTTATGCCCCGTTTTATTATTATTAATATTATTAGAGTATTTGTTAAGCGCTTAGTATGTGCCAAGCACTGTTCTAAGCACTGGGGGGGATACAAGGAAATCAGGTTGTCCCACGTGGGGCTCACAGTCTTATGCCCCGTTTTATTATTATTAATATTATTATAGTATTTGTCAAGCGCTTACTATGTGCCAAGCACTTGTTCTAAGCACTGGGGGGATACAAGGAAATCAGGTTGTCCCTCGTGGGGCTCACAGTCTTATGCCCTGTATTATTATTATTATTATTATTATTATTATTATTATTATTATTATTATTATAGTATTTGTTAAGCTCTGCACATAGTAAGCGCTCAATAAATACGATTGATGATGATTAATATTATTATAGTATTCGTTAAGCGCTTACTATGTGCCAACCACTGTTCTAAGCGCTGGGGGGGATACAAGGAAATCAGGTTGTCCCACGTGGGGCTCACAGTCTTATGCCCCGTTTTATTATTATTATTATTATTATTATAGTATTTGTTAAGCTCTGCACATAGTAAGCGCTCAATAAATACGATTGATGATGATTAATATTATTATAGTATTCGTTAAACGCTTACTATGTGCCAAGCACTGTTCTAAGCGCTGGGGGAGATACAAGGAATTCAGGTTGTCCCACGTGGGGCTCACAGTCTTATGCCCGTTTTATTATTATTATTATTATAGTATTTGTTAAGCTCTGCACATAGTAAGCGCTCAATAAATACGATTGATGATGATTATTATTATAGGATTGGTTAAGCGCTTACTGCGTGCCAACCACTGTTCTAAGCGCTGGGGGAGATACAAGGAAATCAGGTTGTCCCACGTGGGGCTCACAGTCTTATGCCCCGTTTTATTATTATTAATATTATTAGAGTATTCGTTAAGCGCTTACTATGTGCCAAGCACTGTTCTAAGCGCTGGGGGAGATACAAGGAAATCAGGTTGTCCCACGTGGGGCTCACAGTCTTATGCCCCGTTTTATTGTTATTAATATTATTATAGTATTTGTTAAGCGCTTACTATGTGCCAAGCACTGTTCTAAGCGCTGGGGTGGATACAAGGAAATCAGGTTGTCCCACGTGGGGCTCACAGTCTTATGCCCCGTTTTATTGTTATTAATATTATTATAGGATTCGTTAAGCGCTTACTATGTGCCAAGCACTGTTCTAAGCGCTGGGGTGGATACAAGGAAATCAGGTTGTCCCACGTGGGGCTCACAGTCTTATGCCCCGTTTTATTGTT
Source organism: Tachyglossus aculeatus (assembly GCF_015852505.1). NCBI lineage: Eukaryota > Metazoa > Chordata > Mammalia > Monotremata > Tachyglossidae > Tachyglossus > Tachyglossus aculeatus. Next base: position 134,138,984 of record NC_052069.1, on the reverse strand, counting down.
ATTAATATTATTATAGGATTCGTTAAGCGCTTACTATGTGCCAAGCACTGTTCTAAGCGCTGGGGGAGATACAAGGAAATCAGGTTGTCCCACGTGGGGCTCACAGTCTTATGCCCCGTTTCATTATTATTAATATTATTATAGTATTCGTTAAGCGCTTACTATGTGCCAAGCACTGTTCTAAGCGCTGGGGGAGATACAAGGAAATCAGGTTGTCCCACGTGGGGCTCACAGTCTTATGCCCCGTTTTATTGTTATTAATATTATTAGAGTATTTGTTAAGCGCTTACTATGTGCCAAGCACTTTTCTAAATATTGGGGTAGATACAGGGTAATCAGGTTGTCCCACGTAGGGCTTCACAGTCTTAATCACCATTTTACCGGGGAGGTAACTGAGGCACAGAGAAGTGAAGTGACTTGCCCCAAGCCACACAGCTGATAAGTGGCGGAGCCGGGATTCGAACCCACGTCCTCTGACTCCCAAGCCCGGCCTCTTTCCACTGAGCCACGCTGCTTCTCCAGTGGCTTCCCATCCACCTTGGCATCAACTAAATAATAATAATAATAATAATGGCATTTATTAAGCGCTTACTATGTGCAAAGCACTGGTCTAAGCGCTGGGGAGGTTACAAGGTAATCAGGTTGTCCCACGTGGGGCTCACAGTCTCCATTCCCATTTTACAGATGAGGTAACTGAGGCACAGAGAAGTTAAGTGACTTGCCCAAAGTCACACAGCTGACAATTGGCAGAGCCGGGATTTGAACCCATGACCTCTGCCTCCATAAATCTCCACGTATACCAACATCAGCATCAATCAATCAATCAATCGTATTTATTGAGCGCTTACAGTGTGCAGAGCACTGTACTAAGCGCTTGGGAAGTACAAGTTGGTAACCACAGCAACATAATCTCCACTTACGGGAGCATTGGTGGTTCAGCGGTAGAATCCCACGCGGGAGGCCCGGCTTCATCTTCCCGGCCAATACAGAGGTTTAGAGGAGCAGCGTGACTCAGTGGAAAGAGCCCGGGAGTCAGAGGTCGTGGGTTCAAATCCCGGCTCTGCCAATTGTCGGCTGTGTGATTTGGGGCAAGTCACTTCACTTCTCTGGGCCTCCGTTCCCTCCTCTGTCAAATGGGGATGAAGACCGGGAGCCCCCCGTGGGACAACCTGGTTACCTTGTAACCTCCCCAGCGCTTAGAACAGTGCTTTGCACATCGTCATCATCATCATCAATCGTATTTATTGAGCGCTTACTGTGTGCAGAGCACTGGACTAAGCGCTTGGGAAGTACAAATTGGCAACGTATAGAGACGGTCCCTACCCAACAGTGGGCTCACAGTCTAAAAGGGGGAGACAGAGAACAAAACCAAATATACTAACAAAATAAAATAAATAGAATAGATATGTACAAGTAAAATAAATAAAGTAAAATAAATAAATAAATAAAGTAAGATAAATAAATAAAGTAAAATAAATAAATAAAGTTAAATAAATAAATAAAGTTAAATAAATAAATAAAACAGAGTTTTGAATAGAACAGAGTTAGTTGGTAGACACAGTCCCTGTTTACAACTACATAGTAAGCGCTTCATAAATGCCATTATTATTATTATTATTATTAACTATTATTTAGTTAACTAAACTAAATAGTTTAGTTAAGTTAAATAATTAGTTATTAACTATTATTTAGTTAACTATTATTATTAAAGACTGCTTACCATCGGCTTTAAAGCGCTCAATCCCCTCACCCCCTCCTACCTCACCTCCCTGATTTCCTACTCCAGCCTAATGCCAACCTTCTCCCTGGGCCGCCACCTCGTCCACCGCAACGCCGACCTCTCGCCCACGTCCTGCCCCTGGCCCGGAAAGCCCTCCCTCTTTATATCCGACGGAAGATCATGGATGAGAAAACGAAGGAAGGATAATAATAATTGTGGAATTTATTAAGCACTTATTATGTGCCAAGCATTGCACTAAATGCTAGAGTAGATACAAGATAAGCGGGTCCCGCACGGGGCTCACCGTCTATGTAGGAGGAAGAACAGGTATTGAATTCCCTTTTGCAATCAATCAATCGTATTTATTAAGTGCTTACCTTGTGCAGAGCACTGTACTAAGCCTACGGGAGAGTACAAACAACAACGTAATAGATACATTCCCTGCCCATAGTAGATGAGGGAACTCAGGCACAGAAAGGTTAAGTGACTTGCCTGAAACCACAAGGCAGGCGTGTGGCGGAGCTGGCTTTGGAGTCCAGGTCCTCTGACTCCCAGGCCGTACTCTTTCCACTAGGAAAGGCTTGCCCAAGGTCACACAGCAAACAATCAATCAATCAATCGTATTTATTGAGCGCTTACTATGTGCAGAGCACTGTACCAAGCATTTGGGAAGTACAAGTCGGCAACATCTAGAGCCGGTCCCTACCCAACAGCGGGCTCACAGTCTAGAAGGGGGAGACAGAGAACAAAACCAAACATATTGACAAAATAAAATAAATAGAATAAATATGGACAAATAAAATAGAATAATAAATACGTACAATCAATCAATCAATCGTATTTACTGAGCGCTTACTGTGTGCAGAGCACCGCGCTAAGCGCTTGGGAAGTACAAGTCGGCAACATCTAGAGACGGTCCCTACCCAACAGCGGGCTCACAGTCTAGAAGGGGGAGACAGACAACAAAACAAAACATATTAACAAAATAAAATAAACAGAATAAATATGGACAAATAAAATAGAATAATAAATACGTACAACCAATCAGTGAATCGTGTTTATGGAGCGCTTACTGTGTGCAGAGCACTGTACTAAGCGCTTGGGAAGTCCAAGTCGGCAACATAGAGAGAGGGTCCCTGCCCAACAGTGGGCTCACAGTCTAGAAGGGAGAGACAGACAACAAAACAGAACATATTAACAAAATAAAATAAATAGAATAAATACGTACAAATAAAATAGAGTAACAAATACGTACAAACACATATACAAACAAGTGGTGGAGCTGGGATTAGCGGGCCTATGTTTCCACCACATTTAGCTCTCTTTCTCCATGTGCGGACCTCAGGGTGCCTGGCCTGGCTTCAATCAATCAATCAATCGTATTTATTGAGTGCTTACTATGTGCAGAGCACTGGACTAAGCGCTTGGGAAGTACAAACTGGCAACATATAGAGACGGTCCCTACCCAACAGTGGGCTCACAGTCCAAAAAGGGTGTCCCTCTGGTAGGGGCACCAAGCTGCTCAGGGGAACTGATTGCTCGGTGGCTTCCCGGACACCCTCCTTCACGGCTATGGATGGGCCATTAACATCCTTCACTCTCCCTCAGTGACCCAGCACGGACCACCCAATATCCTTGATTCTCCCCTTTCCACCCCTGACTCTCTCCAGAGACCCTGTGAGCCCGCTGTTGGGCAGGGACCGTCCCTGTATGTCACCAACTTGTACTTCCCAAGCGCTTAGTACAGTGCTCTGCACACAGTAAGCGCTCAATAACTACGATTGAATGAATGAATGAATGAAAGATCACTCTCCCCGCCTTCAAATCCTTTTTTAAAAAAGCCCATCTCCTCTGAGAGGCCTTCCCTGACTGAGCCCCCCTTTCCCCTTCTCCCACTCCCCTCGCATTCGGGTTGGCACCCTCGATCCGCCCCTCCCTCAGCCCCACAGCATTTATATCCATATTGATTTCTTATTCATTCATATTAACGTCCATCTCCCCATTTATTCATCCATCCGATCGTACTGATTGAGCGCTTACTGTAGGCAGAGCACTGTACTAAGCGCTTGGGAGAGTACGATACGACCGTCGACGGTGACGTTCCCTGCCCACGGCGAGCTTGCAGGCTAGAGGACCGTAAGTTCGTTGTGGTCAGAAGACAGGTCTACCGTCTCTGTCCTTCCCCAAGGCGCTTAGTACAGTGCTCTGCCCATAGTAAACGCTCAATCGATACGATTGATTGATCGACTGACTGACTGACTGAAGAGACCCAATATGGAGGCTTTGTAATCCATCCCCTGCCGATCCTCATCTTTGAGAAGCAGCGTGGCTCAGTGGACAGAGCCTGGGCTTTGGAGTCAGAGGTCACGGGTTCAAATCCCGGCTCCGCCAATTGTCAACCGTGTGACTTGGGGCAAGTCACTTCACTTCTCTGGGCCTCAGTTCCCTCGTCTGTAAAATGGAGATGAAATCTGTGAGCCCCACGTGGGACAACCTGATCACCTTGTATCCCCCCGCAGCGCTCAGAACAGTGTTGGCACATAGTAAGCGCTTAACAAATACCGTTATTATTATCTTTCCTAAAATCCCCGAGCCGGCGGCTGCGAGGGGAGGTCAGGAAGGGAATCCGAGGGCCTGGATCGAGCGGAGAGGGGGATGCGGAGGTCGGAGATCTCTCCGGAGGGAGAGGACGGTTTCGCGGGGAAGCCAGGTACGGTTCGTTCATTCAATCGTATTTATTGAGCGCTTCCTGTGTGCAGAGCACTGTACTAAGCGCTTGGGAAGTCCAAGTTGGCAACATCTAGAGACGGTCCCTACCCAACAGCGGGCTCACAGTCTAGAAGTTGAGAGTTAGTACATTTGAGATAATAATAATAATAATGATGGCATTTGTTAAGCGCTTACTATGTGCAAAGCACTGTTCGAAGCGCTGGGGAAGTTACAAGGTGATCAGGTTGTCCCACTGGGGGCTCACTTATAATAATAATAATAATGATGGCATTTATTAAGCGCTTACTATAAGCGCTGGGGAAGTTACAAGGTGATCAGGTTGTCCCGGGGGTGCTCCCAGTCTTCATTCCCATTTTGCAGATGAGGTCACTGAGGCCCAGAGAAGTGAAGTGACTTGCCCAAGGTCACCCAGCTGACACTTGGCGGAGCCGGGATTTGAACCCACGACCGTTAGGAGGAGTCTTCTAGACTGTGAGCCCGCTGCTGGGTAGGGACCGTCTCTACATGTTGCCAACTTGGACTTCCCAAGCGCTTAGTACAGTGCTCTGCACACAGGAAGCGCTCAGTAAATAGGACTGAAGGCAGGAGGTGGTCAGAGAGTGGCAATTGGGAGTTGGCGAGCTCAGGAATCCACGGTTTTATTGGTGGTGAGATTTGGGGCGGACAACACCCCAACCCACGTTCACGCCACTCAAAGCCCAGTATGGGCCATTTGTAAGACAGTCGACTATTTAGTGAGCGCTTACTCTACTATGCGCTGGGGGAGATACTTAGAACAGGGCTCTGCCCGGAGGAAGTGCTCAATAAATACCACTGCAAGTACACGCTGATCGGATTTATTGATTTATTTATTTATTTATTTTACTTGTACATTTCTATCCTATTTATTTTATTTTGTTGGTATGTTTGGTTCTGTTCTCTGTCTCCCCCTTTTAGACTGTGAGCCCGCTGTTGGGTAGGGACCGTCTCTATGTGTTGCCAATTTGTACTTCCCAAGCGCTTAGTACGGTGCTCTGCACGTAGTAAGCGCTCAATAAATACGATTGATTGATTGATTGATTGCAGTCCCTGTCCCACGCGGGCTTCTAGTCTCAGGGAAGCAGCGTGGCCTAATGGCTAGAGCCCGAGCCTGGGAGTAAGAAGGACCTGGGTTCTAATCCCGGCTCCGCCACCTGCCTGCCGTGTGACCTTGGGCAAGTCACTTGGCTTCTCCGGGCCTCAGTTACCTCATAATAATAATAATGATGATGGCATTTGTTAAGCGCTTACTATATGCAGAGCACAGTTCTAAGCGCTGAGGGGGATACAGGGTGATCAAGTTGTCCCACGTGGGGCTCCCAGTCTTAATCCCCATTTTACAGAAGAGGGAACTGAGGCTCAGAGAAGTGCCCAAGGTAACACAGCAGACCGGGATTCGAACCGCACGACCTCAGCCGCAGAACGGGGATGAAAACCGTGAATCCCACGGTGGGACGGGGGGCCGATGGGCTCGGATCCGCCGGCGCTTAACGGATACCATCACCGTGCCGATTAGCGTTATCCATCCCCATTTTACAGACGAGGTAGCAGAGGGTTCTCCCGGGCTCTCTCCGCTCACGACGGTGATTTTCCTTATTTTAGAAAAGGGGCTGGCTGCTTCTGGCCGAGAGCCAATTCCGGTTCCCGGGGAGCGGCCTCCGGGACCCTTCCCTCGGCTCCTTCTACGTGATCCTCCCTTCCAACTCCTTCACGCTCCTGGTGAAGGCCGTGGCCTCCAGGGAACTCCTGCTGCCCTGCCCTTTTCCCGCTCTTCCGGACGATCCCGAAGCCACCGCGCTCAGCCACGTGGAGGTGAGAGGAAGTGGGAAGGACTGAGGGAAAGAGGCGGGATGGAGCGGGGATGGAGGGGAAAGGGTGGACCCCAAGGGGAGGAGCAGAAGGAATGACGATGATGGCATTTGTTAAGCGCTTACTATCACCATCAATCGTATTTATTGAGCGCTTACTATGTGCAGAGCACTGTACTAAGCGCTTGGGAAGTCCAAATTGGCAACATATAGAGACAGTCCCTACCCAACAGTGGGCTCACAGTCTAAAAGGGGAATAATAATATGGCATTTATTAAGCACTTACCGTGTGCAAAGCACTGTTCCAGGCACTGGGGAGGATGCAAGGTGATCAGGTTGTCCCACGTGGGGCTCACAGTCTTAACCCCCATTTTCCAGATGAGGGAACTGAGGCCCGGAGAAGTGAAGTGACTTGCCCAAAGTCACACAGCTGACAATTGGCGGAGCCAGGATTTGAACCCATGACCTCTGACTCCAAAGCCCGTGCTCTTTCCACTGAGCCACGCTGCTTCTCTAACTACTATGTGATACCTCCTTCCCTTCCCCACAGCACCTGTATATATGTATATATGTTTGTACATATTTATCACTCCACTTATTTATTTATTTTATTTGTCCGTATCTATTCTATTTATTTTATTTTGTTAGTATGTTTGGTTTTGTTCTCTGTCTCCCCGTTTTAGACTGTGAGCCCACCGTTGGGTAGGGACCGTCTCTAGATGTTGCCAATTTGGACTTCCCAAGCGCTTAGTCCAGTGCTCTGCACATAGTAAGCGCTCAATAAATACGATTGATGATGATGATGATACAGTGTGATCAAGTTGTCCCACGTGGGGCTCACGGCCTTAATCCCCGTTTTTACAGATGAGGTCACGGAGGCTCAGAGAAGCGACCCGCCCAAGGTGGAGCCGGGATTCGAACCCACGACCTCTGACTCCAGAGCCCGGGCTCTTTCCGCCGAGCCACCCTGCTTCTCCGGGAGGCTTAGGGAAGCGGTGCGGCCTCGCGGAAAGAGCCCGGGCCCGGGAGGCCGAAAGACCTGGGTTCTAAACCCGGCTCTGCCCCTCGTCTGCTGGTGGCCTTGGGCCAGCCACTTCACTTCTCTAGGCCTCAGTTACCTCGTCTGCGCTTAGTCCAGTGCTCTGCACATAGTAAGCGCTCAATAAATACGATTGATGATGATCTGGAAAACGGGGACTCCCTCTGGCTTAGGCTGGGAGCAATAACAACAACTGCGGTATTCATTCCTTCAGTTGTACCTGTTATTCTTTATTATTCAATATATAATGTTCAATTATATTCAATAATAATATATTATTCAATATAAGAATAAATTATTATTATTTATTCATTCCATCGTATCTATTGAGCGCTTACTGTGTGCAGAGCGCTGTACTAAGTGCTTGGAAAGTACAATTTGGCAACGGATAGAGACGGTCCCTACCCAACAGTGGGCTCACAGTCTAAAAGGGGGAGACGGACAACAAAACCAAATTAGAAGCGGCGTGGCTCAGCGGAAAGGGCCCGGGCTTTGGAGTCGGAGGTCGTGGGTTCGAATCCCGGCTCCACCAGCTGTCAGCTGTGTGACTTTGGGCAAGTCACTTCACTTCTCTGGGCCTCAGTTCCCTCATCTGGAAAATGGGGATGAAGGCTGTGAGCCCCCCGTGGGACAACCTGATCACCTTGTAACCCCCCCCCCCAGCGCTTAGAACAGTGCTTTGCACGTAGTAAGCGCTTAATAAATGCTACCATTATTATCATTATCATTAGTAGGCGGGCATTTACTGTGTGCAGAGCGCTGTGCTGCTTGGAAAGTACAAGTCAACAATAAACACTCACTATGTGCCGGGCATTGTACTAAGGATTGGGGTGGACACAAACAAACCGGACTGGACACAGTCGCTGTCCGTGTGCGGTTCACAGCCCCCCTCCCCATTTTACGGATGAGGTAAGTGAGGCACAGAGAAGCAAAGTCCACATAAGCAGAGAAGTGGCAAAGGCAGGATTAGAACTCACGACCCTGTGACTCCAAGCCCGGGCTGTATCACTACAACATGCTGCTTCTCTGTGTCCAAGAAGGAGGGGAAGGAGGGAGAGAAATGGAGAGGAGGCCTTCCCAGGCTGAGCTCCTTCCTTCCTCTCCCCCTCGTCCCCCTCTCCATCCCCCCCATCTTATCCCCTTCCCTTCCCCACAGCACCTGTATATATGGATAGATGTTTGTACAGATTTATTACTCTATTTATTAATTTTACTTGTACATATCTATTCTATTTATTTTATTTTGTTAGTATGTTGGGTTTTGTTCTCCGTCTCCCCCTTTTAGACGGTGAGCCCACTGTTGGGCAGGGACCGTCTCTATATGTTGCCAATTTGTACTTCCCAAGCGCTTAGTCCAGTGCTCTGCACACAGTAAGCGCTCCATAAATACGATCGATGATGATGAGGAAGGGAAGGGAGGAGGACCACCAACAAAAAGATAGGCTGGAGATGAAGAGAAGGAATAAAGGCGCCTAAAAATGTGGTTCACGGTGATGTGTGCGAAGCGCTTTCCAAGGGCCAAGCCTAAGCGCTGGGATAGGGATCGGGAGGCAGGAAGCGGCGTGAGAAGCGGAGCGGCCCAGGGCTGAGCGAGGCCTTTAGAGGAGCGCGGGCACCTCACAAAGGAGGAAATGAATCTACAGATCATTTCCTCTTCCTCCTCCTCCTCCTCCTGCTCCCTGGGCGGGGCGCAGGCTCGGCCTAGATCCTCATTTCCTCTCCGTCCGTCCGTCCGTCGGTCGGATGGGCCGCTGCCTGACAATGGCTTGGGCCGGAGAGCAGCGAGGCCTAGGGGCTAGAGTCCGGGCCTGGGAGTGAGAATAATAATAATGATAATAATAATAATAATAATAATAATAATGGCATTTATTAAGCGCTTACTATGTGCAAAGCGCTGGGGAGGTTACAAGGTGATCAGGTTGTCCCCTGGAGGGCTCACAGCTAAGCGCTTGGGAAGCCCAAGTCGGCAACATATAGAGACGGTCCCTACCCAACAGCGGGCTCACAGTCTAGAAGGGGGAGACAGACCACAAAACAAAACATATTGACAAAATAAAATAAATAGAATCCATATGGACCATCCGTCCTGTCTCGCAAGCCCACTTGCGATAAACCTTGGCGCCATCCTTGATTCCCCTCTCTCATTCATATTCAATCCATAAACCCGGTGTGGGCAGGGATTGACTCTATGTACTTTCCAAGTGCTTAGTACAGTGCTGTGCACACCGTAAGCGCTCAATAAATACGACTGAATGAACGAATGAGTCCATCCCTTAACGCCGTCGTTTCCACCTTCACCACATCCTTAAAATCTGACCTCTCCTCTCCATCCGAACTGCCATCCCGTGAATCCGAGCACTTCTCCTATCCCCCCGGCTTACTTTATCGGCCTCCTCGCTGACCTCCCGGCCTCCCGTCTCTTCCCCACTGCAGTCCGGACTTCTCTCTGCTGCCCGGATCATTTTTCTACAAAACCGCTCCGGACTTGTTTCTCCGCTCTCCGAGGATCTCCAGTGGTGGCCCATCCACCTCTCCGGAAAACAGGAACTCCTCACCATTGGCTTTAAAGCCGTCCATCCCCTCGCCCCCTCCTACCTCACCTTGCTATTCTCCTACTACGACCCGGCCCGCACTCTTGGCTTCTCTAATGCCAACCTTCTCCCAGGGGCCTCCATCTCGTCCATCTCTCCGCCGACCTCTGGCCCGGGTCGCCCTCCCTCCTCACATCCAACAGACAATGACTCTTCCACCCCGTTCAAAGCCTTATCGAGGGCCCGTCTCCTCCAAGAGGCCTTCCCCGACTAATTTCCTCTTCTCCCACTCCCTTCTGCGCTGCCCTGTCTCGTACACCCTCCCAGCCCCACAGCGCTTACGGCCCTATCTGTAATTTTATTTACTTCCATCGTTGCCTGTCTCCCCCTGTAGACGGTAAGCTCCTTGTGGGCAGGGAATGTGTCCGTTCGTTCGATCGTATTTTTTGAGCGCTTACTGTGTGCAGGGTGCTTGTAGTAAGCGCTCCGTTGTACTCAGCATACAGTAAGTACTCAATAAATCCGATTGACTCACAAATACCGCAAAAAAAACCCACCTTCCATGCCCACCCGTGGTGACCAGACTAACCCTGGACATGCCCCCTGCCCTTTCTCTGGCAGAGTGCCCTGGATGCCTTGTTGGTGGAGCCCACCTACAACCCCCGGCAGGCCGTGACTCACCTGTACCTGCACCTGAGGAGGAAACTCACCAAGACCCCCAGGTCCCGGTCGCTTGCCCAGCGCAGGGAGCGGCAGTCATCCGAGCAGGCCCCTCCGGCCCAGGTACGGTGGTTCCTCAGTCCTCAGGGTGGGCGGATTCTCCCCAGCTGCTCCAGAGAGGATTCTTCCCAGCTGTTCCAGAGAGGATTCTCCCCCAGCCCCTCCTGAAAGGATTCTCCCTAGCCCCTCCAGCGAGGCTTCTCCAGACAGGATTATCCCCCACTCCTCCAGAGAGGATTCTCCCCCAGCCCCTCCTGAGAGGCCTCTCCAGAGATGATTCTCCCCAGCCCCTCCTGAGAGGATTCTCCCCAGCCCCCCCTGAGTTGATTCTCCTGAGCTCCTCCTAAGAGGATTTCCCCCAGCCCCTCCTGAGAGGCCTCTCCAGAGAGGATTCTCCCCAAATCCTCCAGAGAGGATTCTCCCTAGCCCCTCCAGTGAGGCTTCTCCAGACAAGATTATCCCCAACTCCTCCAGAGAGGATTCTCCCCCAGCCCCTCCTGAGAGGCCTCTCCAGAGAGGATTCTCCCCAGCCCTTCCTGAGAAGATTCTCCCCAGCCCCCCCTGAGTTGATTCTCCTAGCTCCTCCTAAGAGGATTCCCTCCAGCCCCTCCTGAGAGGCTTCTCCAGAGAGGATTATCCCCAACTCCTCCAGAGAGGATTCTCCCCCAGCCCCTCCTGAGAGGATTCTCCCCAGCCCCTCCAGCGAGGCTTCTCCAGACAGGATTATCCCCCACTCCTCCAGAGAGGATTCTCCCCCAGCCCCTCCTGAGAGGCCTCTCCAGAGAGGATTCTCCCCAGCCTCCCCTGAATTGATTCTCCTGAGCTCCACCTAAGAGGATTCCCTCCAGCCCCTCCTGAGAGGCCTCTCCAGAGAGGATTCTCCCCAAATCCTCCAGAGAGGATTCTCCCCAGCCCCCCCCGAGTTGATTCTCCTGAGCTCCTCCTAAGAGGATTCCCTCCAGCCCCTCCTGAAAGGCCTCTCCAGAGAGGATTCTCCCCAAATCCTCCAGAGAGGATTCTTCCCAGCCTCTCCTGAGAGGATTCTCCCTAGCCCCTCCAGCGAGGCTTCTCCAGACAGGATTATCCCCCACTCCTCCAGAGAGGATTCTCCCCCAGCCCCTCCTGAGAGGCCTCTCCAGAGAGGATTCTCCCCAAATCCTTCAGAGGGGATTCTCCCCAGCCCCCCCGAGTTGATTCTCCTGAGCTCCTCCTAAGAGGATTCCCCCCAGCCCCTCCTGAGAGGCCTCTCCAGAGAGGATTCTCCCCAAATCCTCCAGAGAGGATTCTCCCCAGCCCCTCCTGAGCGGATTCTGCCCAGCACCCCCTGAGTTGATTCTCCTCAGCTCCTCCTAACAGGATTCTCCCCAGCCCCTCCTGAGAGGCCTCTCCAAAGAGGATTCTCCCCAAATCCTCCTAAGAGGATTCCCCCCAGCCCCTCCAGAGAGGATTCTCCCCAGCCCCTCCTGCTCACAGGGAAAGTGTGGTGGGGGAAAGGAGCTGGAGGCGGGGCGGAGGGGAGTGGAATCGAGTCAGAGGATTGGAAGAAAGGAGGGAAGCCCCATCCCTGGCTCAAAACCCAGGGTCCTGGCAAACAGTGAGGCTCTGGTCCTCCCAACTCCCTCCAATGGGGTGGGTGGGTGCGGGGAGGGGCTGCCAGGATGAAGAGGGCAGGGGAAGCGTGGCCTAGCAGATAGAGCCGGGTAGGACCCGGGTTCGAATCCCAGCTCCGCCGCTTGTCTGCTGGGTGACCTTGGGCAAGTCGTTTCACTGCTCTGGGCCTCAGTTCCCTCATCTGCGAAATGGGGATGAAAACGGTGAGCCCCACGTGGGACAGGGACTGGGCCCAACCTGATTAGCTTGTACCTACCCCGGTGCTCAGAACAGTGCCGGACACATAGTAAGTGCTTAACAGCCATTCAAAAAAGGGGTGGGGGGGGGAGAAGGGGGAGGCTGAGAGGAGGAAGGTCTGAGCCGAGCACAGGGCAGGGGCACTGTGTCTGCATTCTAACAATAATAATAATGGCGTTTATTAAGCACTTATTAGGTACTAAGCACCAGGGTAGATAGAAGATATTCAGGTCCTTCCTGGGGCTCCCAGTCAAAACCGGAGGGAGGAAAATTTAATCCCCATTCACAGGTGAGGTAACTGAGGCCCAGGGAAGTGAAGCGACTTGCGCCAAGTCACACAGCAGAGAAGTGGCGGAGGCAGGAGTGGCGCCCGGGTCTCCTGACTCTCGGGCCCGTGCTCTATCCACTGGGCCACGCTGCTCCCCCCCGCCCCCGCCTTCTGATTTTCCCGGCTTTCCCCCTTCCCTTCCCCTCTTCCCACCTTTTCCCTCTCCTCCCCCCTTCCCTCCTCACTCCTCTTTCCCCCTCCCTCCTCCTTCTCCTTTCCCACCTGACCCTGTCCCTCTCACCCCCGCCCATCGTCCCCCTTCACCCGCCTCCATTTTTTCCCCCCGACAGCCCAAGAGAGCCCGGGCCACGGTCATCCCCCTGCTCAAGACCTCCGCGGTTTCCTCCTCCTCGCTTCCCGGGCCGCCCGCGGGGCCGAAGTCTTCCTCGGAGCCACCCCTCTTCTCCAAAGAGGATGAGGAATTTCTCCTGGGGATGTAGCTCCCCCCGACCACTCCCTCCCCGCCCGTCCCCCCCCTTCCGCTAAGAGGCCGAGAGGCCCGAGGTTTGCTCACTGTTTCCCGAGCGGCGTTCCAGAGAGCCCGTCCGTCATCACTCGCGACCGCTGGGCCTTGTCCTCCCTCGGCCCGGACTCCTGACTCACATCCCTCCGCTTCCACCCACCCCCGGCTCTCGGTTTCCGATCCCCGGGGGCCCCGGTACCGAAGGCCCAGTTGGCCGCACTCCAGCGTTAGACCGCTCCCGATCCCCTGGACCACCCGAACCCCGCTCCCTCTCTCCCTCCCACCTCATCCTTCATAGCGGGGACCCCTCTCCGAAGGCCTTCCTCGGCCGCTGGCCACGGCAGATTCCTTCCCCATTTCCAAAAGTCCACGTCGGGGGACTTTTCGGAATACAAGGTTGGTTTGAGCCTCACGTCCCCAGCCTCCTCCTCTGTTTTGGCGGTGAGGGGCGAGCAGGGGGATCTTCCTGGTGGGGAAAAGGGGTGCGCTGGTTCATTCAATCCTATTTATCGAGCGTCCACTGTGTAGTAGGCGCTTGGGAGAGTACCCCAGTTCAGTCACTCATATCTATCGAGGGCTTTCTCCGTGCTAAACACTGCACCAAGCGCTCGGGAGAGTGAAATCCCACAACCAACGGACACATTGCCTGCCCGCAACTTAGCTTACGGTCTAGGGCGAGTCCGTCCAGCCTCGGGTTGTAGACACGCGTGCCTGGAGGCCTGCAGTCTGGAACGGAGCCCTTAGTGCCAATAATCTATATGTTGCCAATTTGTACTTCCCAAGCGCTTAGTACAGTGCTCTGCACGTAGTAAGCGCTCAATAAATACGATCGATGATGATGATAATAATAAGAGTCGCGGCATCTCTTAAGCACTTACCGTGGGCCGGGGCACTGTAAAAAGCGCTGGGGTCAATACAGGCCAATCGGGCCGGACGCGGTCCCCGTCCCACGAAGGGCTCGCAGCCTTCATCCCCATTTTACGGAGGGGCCGACTGAGGCCCAGAGAAGTGAAGCGGCTCAACCAAGGTCACCCGGCAGACGAGCGGCGGAGCCGGGATTAGAACCCAGGTCCTTCTGTACACCGGGCCACCCCCGCCGAGGCTGACCACCGATCTCTCGAACTCCTGTCCCGTCAGGTCCCCCCTTGGTCCTCCACGTGTGTTCGTTCATCCCGGGATCTCCTCTGAACCCTGGCAACTTCTCCGGCGAACTCGGGAGCAGCGGAGCCTTGGGAGACCAAGTCAGATCCCCCTCTGGACCGTCAGCTTGTTGTGGGCAGGGAAGGTGGCTGTTGATTGCGATATCTTATTCTCCCAAGCGCTTAGTACACTGCTCCGTGCACAGTAAGCGCTCAATAAATACGATCGACTGACTGACAGATCAGCAAACTCCAAACCCTGGAGTAACGCTGACCCGTCAGCCATCCTAGGGCCCGGATGCCTTTAGGAACAGTGTACTGATCACCCTCAATCGTATTTATTGAGCGCTTACCATGTGCAGAGCACTGTACTAAGCGCTTGGGAAGTACAAGTTGGCAACATACAGAGACAGTCCCCACCCAACAGTGGGCTCACCCTCCTGGTCCAACGCCCTTAATTTTCCTAGCCCATGGACCGACTTGGCTTAGTGGGCTAGATCCCGGGCCCCGATCCCGGCTCCGGGTCCTAATCCCGGCTCCGCCACGTGTCTGCTGTGTGACCTCGGGAAAGCCGCTTCGCTTCTCTGGGCCCCAGTTCCCTCGTCTCTAAAATGAGGATCAAGACTGAGCCCCACGTGGGACACGGACTGCGCCCAACCTGATCAGCTTCGATCCACCCCAGTGCTTAGAACAGCGCCTGACACGTAGTAAGCGCTTAACAGGTACCACAATTATTAGTATGAAAACCCTCCGCGTTCCCCGAGGGAATGGATTCCGGGCCTTCCCGCCTCGTCTGCCCGGAACCCACCGCCCTCATCTTCCACGGCTGCCCCTGGTCCCGGCTGGCGGTAGCCGGGGAGGGGGTGATCCCGGGACGGATGGATTTGGGAACGCCGTCACCTGTTCCCTCCACGAGCTCACCGGGCCTCCGGGCCCGCGTCCCTTCGGACCGCGGTCTCGACCACTTCCTCCTGTCCTCTGTGTGAACGCCCATTTCCCGTGAGGCTCGGTTGCGCCGTCTTTCCCGCACGTGTCCCGGCTGGGTTTCCTGAGTCGAGGGGAATCGACCACGCTCCCACCCACACGTATCCCCCCGCATCCCCGCCTTCCTCCGGCCACGGTCAATCCTTGCCCCCCGAGGTCAGGGTGCCCAGACGCGTGTAGCGGCCGTGACCCGCTCCGCTCGCGGCCCCCCGAAAGCGGCCCCGACCCCCACCCTGGCGATCTCAGAGCGGCAGGAGGGTCCGACAACGGCGGCGACCGGCCCCGACTCCTCCTCCCGGGCCTTCCCCCTCCGCGGACCACGCCGGCCAACTTGGCGTCGGCTTTTTCCGGGATTTCTAAAGATGGCGGGCCTCGGCTTTCCTATTTTCTTTCTTCCGCCAGATCCCCCGGCTCTCTCCCGCTCCTCAGGGGCGACCCGGAAGGACGGGGAATGGCCCTGGGCGTTGGTTAGTCGTGGGGTGACTGATTTCGACGCCTCTGGGTTCACTAAGGGGTCTTTCTCGGCGTCCCGAGCTCGATTTTGGGGGTGGCGGTGAGGCAGGGGACGGGGAACGGGGGGGACTTCGGCCTAACGAAACGTCTTGCTCCTTCAAGACGGGTTGAGAGCCGTCCTCCCCGCTACCCACCGGACCCTCCCGTCCCGTCCTCCTCCCCTCCATCTCGCTTCCTCCTCCGGCCCGTTCAGGCAGGAAGGGCCCACGTGACAGGCCCAAGAGGAAGTCTAGAGTTCAAGCCTGCAGCCGCAAGGCTGAGAGGGGGAGGAGGACAGGGAGAGGAATTGGGGAGGAGGGGAAGGTTGGGAAATGGAGTCGGGGACGGGGGGAAGCGGGGCAGGGCGGGATGCCCAACTCGCGGCCGACGAGCTCGGCGGTGGGCGCGAGGGGGGCGATCCCGGCCCCCGGCTGGGCCGCGGGGCTTCCCGGGGAGGCATCCCCGGATGGGGAGCGGACCCGGGACCGCCCGGAAATCCCCCCTGGAATTCCCGTCCCCCAAACGGCGCCCGCCGCGACGCCTCCGCCCCCTCGCCGGTGTCCCAGGCTCCGACACGGGTCACCCCGGCGCAGGGTTAGAAAATTTAATTTCCTCGCGGGACCGGCTGCCCCGGGGGAGCGAGGTGGCGCCCATTACAGAGAGGTCCACCCCCGGGGACCGGCCCTCGTCCCCAGACCCCCCCACACCGCCGCCGCCACCACGGGCTCCTCTCGGCCGCCCCTCAGATCTCCCCGAGGTCCTCGTACGGGGCCCGAGCCCCGCCGGCCCGCGGCCCGGCGCCGTTGCTGCCGCTGCCGTCGAGGGGCTTGCGGGGGGCCCGCGGGAGGCCGGGGGGCGGCGGGGCCTGGGGCTTGGGGGCGGGGAGGGGCTTGGGGCCACGGGGAGCCGAGGCGGGGAAGGGCGGCACGGCGTAGTCGTCGGTGGCGGGGTCGTAGGGGAACTCGTAGCCGGCGTCCTGCGGCCGGGCCTGGCAGCGCCAGGCCTCGCGGGGGCCCTGGGCCTCGGCGTAGAGGGCGGGGGGCGCGGGCTCGGTGTAGACGGGCTCGGCCGGCCCGCCCAGCGTCGTGTCCAGGAGCTGCTGCCGCACGTGCTCGTACAGGCCCCGGAAGGGCCGGGGGTCCTTCCGCCGGCCCCCCGCCCGGCCCCGCGCCCGGCTGTCCACGGGGTCCGAGTACAGGGGGTCCTGGGGCGGGGCGGGCAGCGCCCGCAGCGCGTCCAGGGGCTGGGCGTACAGGCCGGTGGGCTCGCCCGCCCCGCCGGGCGGGGGGTGGTCGGGGGGCTCCTCGCCCTCCAGGGAGCTGGCACTGTGGCGGCCCCCCGGCCCGGGCCTCTGGCGGCGGATGGCCGACTCCACGGCCTGGAAGATCCGGTCGCCCTGCTTCGTCTCGAACGTGAAGTTCCCGGGGCCGGAGGAGCAGCGGCGGCCCGCCTCGAAGGAGAACATCACCTGGGGCGGGGGGCGAGGGAGGGGGGCTCCAGGTGGGAAGGGGACGCGTCCGCCCCCCTGTTGTGTCATCCCCTCCCAGGCGTGCCCTGCACGCAGGAAGCGCCCGAGACCGGAAGCGCCTCGTGGGCAGGGAGCACGTCTGCCCTCGTGCCATCCCTTCCCGAGCGCTCGGCGCTCACAACGGTGCCCCGCACGTGGCGAGCGCGCAATAAGCACGACCGAAGGCGTGCCAACGCCACCCCGCCGTCCTCTCCCGACCGCTCAGTCCCGGGGAGCGGTCCGGAGAGGGACGGGAGGGCCGAGGGAGTCGCTCCGGGCGCCTGGAAGTTGGGACGGGGAGGAGGCCCGTTTTGGGCCCCCTGCCCGTGCCGCCGCGCGTCACTCACCCGGTCGCGGCCGTAGCGCCTCAGCAGCGTGTAGGGCCAGGTGAAGAGGGGCTCCTGGGCCCGGGGCTCGGCCAGGCTCAGCCCCCGCTCCTCCGCCCGCAGCAGGTAGGGGCCCCGGAGCCCGCACCGCTCGGCCGCCTCCGTCCTCTGCACGGTCACCCAGAACTCGGACGCTGGAGGGGGACCGCCGCCACGGTCGGGCACGGGGGGCCTCCCCTCGGGCCCGTCCCCGAACGGGCCCCCCGCTCCTCGCCCCCGCCCCGCGACCACGACGGCCCGGTCGCCGCCCGGGAGGCTCGGCGGGTCCCCTCCGCCCCGACGGGGCGGCCCAGCCTGGCGGCGACAGCCCGCTGGGAGCCATCCCGGCTCCGGTGACCCCGGGCAGGTCGCTTCTCCTCTCCGGGGCTCGGTCCCCTCGTCCGCAAAGCGGGGGTGACCGCCGCGAGCCCCTCGGGGGACGGGGATCGAGTCCGACCTGACCGGCTCGGCCCCACCCCGGCGCTTAGAAGGGCCTAACGAACGCCACCGGCGGCGTCGTCTCGGCGACGAGCTGGGATCTAGCACGTTTGGTTTTGTCCTCCATCTCCCCCTCGTAGACCGTGAGCCCGCCGTCGGGTAGGGACCGTCTATGTTGCCAACTTGGGCTTCCCAAGCGCTCCGTGCACAGTAAGCGCTCAATAAATACGATCGACCGATCGATGGATCCGCCAGCCCCCGACCCTATCACCTCACCTTCTTCCCTGGAGCAGTACAGGGAATTCTCCAGCATCTCCAGGGCGGGCGCCGGGCCCGGACCGCCGTCCGCGGAGCCGGGGATCGGGCCGTCCTTCTGGAGGGCGGGGCGGGAGGTCACCCACTCCAAAAGACCCTCCGCCCGTCGCCCACCCGCCTCCGCGGCAAACGGGAAGTCCATCTCCTCGCCTCCAACCCGCGCCCTCTCCTTCTCCCCGTCACCTCTGACCCCCGGCCCGCGTCCCGCCTCAAATCCTTCCAAGACCGAAGGCCCGTCCGGCCTTCCCCGGCCGGACCCTCGTCTCCTCTTTCCTCCCTCCCTCCCGCGCGGCCCCGACTCGCTCCCTTTATTCCCCTCGCCCCCCGCCGTGATCTATCGATTCCCGCCGACGCCCGTCTTCCCCATCCAGGCCGTGGGCGAGGAACGCGTCCGCCGTACCGCGGCGTCGCCCGGCGCTCGACGGATACGGCCGGCCGACGGACCGACGACCCCCCGGACGCCCTCCGGCCGCCCGAGCGGGGCCTCACCGGGAAAGCGATGTGGCAGAGCGTCCGGACCCAGGCGGCGCTGGCCTCGCACTCGGCGGCGAAGAGGTAGGAGCGTTGGGCGGTGTCCAGGCGGAAGGCCGCGGTCCCGGGCCGGGGCACGCTGTCCAGGGAGACGGGGGCGACGCTGACGCAGTCGGACAGCCGGATGACCTTGCGGTCCAGGCGCCGGGACCCCAGCCGCTCCGCCCCGCTGGGCTCCTTGCCGTCGAAGAACTCCAGGCGGGCCACGCCGTGCTGGCTGGGCGGGTACAGGACGGACCACGTCTTCTTCCACCTCTGCGGGGACGGGCGGGGGTGAGGCGGGAATGGCGGGACAGGAGGGAAAGGGCGGGAGCGGCCCTGGGTTCTGATCCCGCCTCGGCCCGGTGCCTAATCCGGGCCTCTGGTTCCTCGACTGGGAAACGGCGATTCAGTCGGTCGTACTTATTGAGCGCTGTGTCCCCCTCTCCATCCCCCCCATCTCACCTCCTTCCCTTCGCCACAGCACCCGTTTGGACATATTTATTTTACCTTTACATATCAATCAATCAATCAATCGTATTTATTGAGCGCTTACTATGTGCGGAGCGCTGGACTAAGCGCTTGGGAAGTACAAATTGGCAACACATAGAGACAGTCCCTACCCAACAGTGGGCTCACAGTCTAAAATCTATTCTATTTATTTTATTTTGTTGTATGTTTGGTTTTGTTCTCCGTCTCCCCCTTTTAGCCCACTGTCGGGTAGGGACCGTCTCTAGATGTTGCCAACTTGGACTTCCCAAGCGCTTAGTCCAGTGCTCTGCACACAGTAAGCGCTCAATAAATACGATTGATTGATTGGTTTTGTTCTCCGTCTCCCCTTTTAGACTGTGAGCCCACTGTCGGACAGGGACTGTCTCTATATGTTGCCAACGTGTACTTCCCAAGCGCTTAGTCCAGTGCTCTGCACACAGTAAGCGCTCAATAAATACGATTGATTGATTGGTTTTGTTCTCCATCTCCCCTTTTAGACTGTGAGCCCGCTGTTGGGCAGGGACTGTCTCTAGATGTTGCCAACTTGGACTTCCCAAGCGCTGAGTCCAGTGCTCTGCACATAGTAAGCGCTCAATAAATACAATTGATTGATTGGTTTTGTTCTCTGTCTCCCCTTTTAGACTGTAAGCCCACTGCTGGGTAGGGACCGTCTCTATACGTTGCCAACTTGTACTTCCCAAGCGCTTAGTCCAGTGCTCTGCACAAAGTAAGCGCCCAATAAATACGATTGATTGATTGATTGATTGATTGTGTGCTAAGCGCTTGGGAAGTCCAAGTTGGCAACATATAGGGACGGTCCCTACCGACAGCGGGCTCACAGTCTAGAAAAGGGACAGAGAACGAAACCAAACATATTAACAAAATAGAATAAATATGTACAACCCAAGCGCTTAGTACAGTGCTCCGCACCCAGTAAGCGCTCAGTAAATACAACTGAACAAAGGTACAAAACAAATAAATAAATAGAGGACTCGACCCCCGGCTGTCCCTCCTCCTTCGCCGGGGGGGTCCCAGCTGATTGAGTGTGGGAGAGGGGAATAGAATAAGTATGTACAACCCAAGCGCTTAGTACAGTGCTCCGCACCCAGTAAGCGCTCAATAAATACAACTGAACGAAGGTACAAACTAAATAAACAAATAGAGGACTCGACCCCCGGCTGTCCCTCCTCCTTCGCCGGGGGGGTCCCAGCTGATTGAGTGTGGGAGAGGGGACTAGAATAAGTATGTACAACCCAAGCGCTTAGTACAGTGCTCCGCACTCAGTAAATACAATTGAACGAAGGTACAAAATAAATTAATAAATAGAGGAATCGACCCCCGGCTCTCCCTCCTCCTTCGACGGGGGTCCCACCTGATTGAGTGTGGGAGAGGGGAATAGAATAAGTATGTACAACCCAAGCGCTTAGTACAGTGCTCCGCACTCAGTAAATACAACTGAACGAAGGTACAAAATAAATTAATAAATAAAGGAATCGACCCCCGGCTCTTCCCTCCTCCTTCGACGGGGGGGTCCCACCTGATTCAGTGTGGGAGAGGGGACTAGAATAAGTACGTACAACCCAAGCGCTTAGTACAGTGCTCCGCACTCAGTAAATACAACTGAACGAAGGTACAAAATAAATAAATAGATAGAGGAATCGACCCCCGGCTCTCCCTCCTCCTTCGACGGGGGTCCCACCTGATTCAGTGTGGGAGAGGGGACTAGAATAAGTATGTACAACCCAAGCGCTTAGTACAGTGCTCCGCACTCAGTAAATACAACTGAACGAAGGTACAAAATAAATAAATAGATAGAGGAATCGACCCCCGGCTCTTCCCTCCTCCTTCGACGGGGGTCCCACCTGATTGAGTGTGGGAGGGGGTGGGAAGATGGAGCCCCCCCTTCCCCCCCAATTTGGCTTCCACCGGTGTGGGGGGACCCCCCCCCCCCAGCCCCTTCCCCCCGACCTTGGCCCCGAAGCGGTGACTCTGGCTCTGCACGAAGAGGGGGCCCTCCAGGGCGGCCCCGTCCATGACCTCTGACCCCTGACCCCTGACCCCCCCCCCGCAGCCCCCCAACCCCAGCCCAGGCCCGGCCAGGCCCGTTGCTTCCTGCTGCCGCGGGGCGACGGGCGGGGGGGGGGCGGGGCTGGACCGGGGGGAGGGGCCAAGGGCACCTCCCCCGCTCCCCTCCTGTAGCCGCCTCCAGCCCTAACCGTCATCATCATCATCATCAGGCCATTGGTTAAGCGCTTACTATGTGCCAAGCGTTGGGGCCTTTACAGGGTGATCAGGTTGGCCCACGTGGGGCTCACAGTCTTCATCCCCATTTTATTCACATTCATTCAGTCGCATTGATTGAACAGTTATCATCATGATGGCATTTATTAAGCGCTTACTACGTGCCAAGCGCTGTTCTAAGCGCTGGGGACTTTACAGGGTGATCAGGTTGTCCCACGTGGGGCTCACAGTTCTTCATCCCCATTTCCTTCACATTCATTCAGTCGCATTGATTGAACGGTTACCATCATCGTCATCATCAACCTGTATATATGTTTGTACATATTTATTACTCTATTTATTTATTTATTTATTTTACTCGTACATATCTATTCCATTTATTTTATTTTGTTAGTATGTTTGGTTTTGTTCTCTGTCTCCCCCTTTTAGACTGTGAGCCCACTATTGGGTAGGGACCGTCTCTATATGTTGCCATCTTGTACTTCCCAAGCGCTTAGTACAGTGCTCTGCACACAGTAAGCGCTCAATAAATACGATTGATGATAATGATGATTCATTCAGTCGCGTTTATTGAACAGTTACCATCATTATCGTCATGATGGCATTTGTTAAGCGCTTACTATGTGCCAAGCACTGGGGACTTTACAGGGTGATCAGGTTGTCCCACGTGGGGCTCACAGTCTTCATCCCCGTTTTATCCACATTCATTCAGTCGCATCGATTGAACAGTTATCATCATGATGGCATTTATTAAGCGCTTACTACGTGCCAAGCGCTGTTCTAAGCGCTGGGGACTTTACAGGGTGATCAGGTTGTCCCACGTGGGGCTCACAGTTCTTCATCCCCATTTCCTTCACATTCATTCAGTCGCATTGATTGAACGGTTACCATCATCGTCATCATCAACCTGTATATATGTTTGTACATATTTATTACTCTATTTATTTATTTATTTATTTTACTCGTACATATCTATTCCATTTATTTTATTTTGTTAGTATGTTTGGTTTTGTTCTCTGTCTCCCCCTTCTAGACTGTGAGCCCACTATTGGGTAGGGACCGTCTCTATATGTTGCCATCTTGTACTTCCCAAGCACTTAGTACAGTGCTCTGCACACAGTAAGCGCTCAATAAATACGATTGATGATGATGATGATTCATTCAGTCGCGTTTATTGAACAGTTACCATCATTATCGTCATGATGGCATTTGTTAAGCGCTTACTATGTGCCAAGCACTGGGGACTTTACAGGGTGATCAGGTTGTCCCACGTGGGGCTCACAGTCTTCATCCCCATTTTATTCACATTCATTCAGTCGCATTTATTGAACAGTTATCATCATGATGGCATTTATTAAGCGCTTACTACGTGCCAAGCGCTGTTCTAAGCGCTGGGGACTTTACAAAGTGATCAGGTTGTCCCACGTGGGGCTCACAGTCTTCATCCCCCTTTTATTCACATTCACTCAGTCGCATTGATTGAACAGTTACCATCATCATCATCATGATGGCATTTGTTAAGCGCTTACTATGTGCCAAGCGCTGGGGCCTTTACAAGGTGATCAGGTTGTCCCACGTGGGGCTCCCAGTTCTTCATCCCCTTTTTATTCACATTCATTCAGTCGCATTGATTGAACAGTTACCATCATCATTATCGTCATGATGGCATTTGTTAAGCGCTTACTATGTGCCAAGCGCTGGGGCCTTTACAGGGTGATCAGGTTGTCCCACGTGGGGCTCACAGTCTTCATCCCCATTTTATTCACATTCATTCAGTCGCATTGATTGAACAGTTATCATCATGATGGCATCTATTAAGCACTTACTACGTGCCAAGCGCTGTTCTAAGCGCTGGGGACTGTACAGGGTGATCAGGTTGTCCCACGTGGGGTGCACAGTTCTTCATCCCCGTTTTATTCACATTCATTCAGTCGCATTTATTGAACAGTTACCATCATTATCATCATCATAATGATGCCATTTATTAAGCGCTTACTACATGCCAAGCGCTGTTCTAAGCGCTGGGGACTTTACAGGGTGATCAGGTTGTCCCACTTGGGGCTCCCAGTTCTTCATCCACATTTTATTCACATTCATTCAGTCGCATTTATTGAACAAGTTACCATCATCATCATCAACCTGTATGTATGTTTGTACATATTTATTACTCTATTTATTTATTTATTTATTTTACTTGTCCATATCTATTCTATTTATTTTATTTTGTGAGTATGTTTGGTTTTGTCCTCTGTCTCCCCCTTTTAGACTGTGAGCCCACTGGTGGGTAGGGACTGTCTCTAGATGTTGCCAACTTGGACTTCCCAAGCGCTTAGTCCAGTGCTCTGCACACAGTAAGTGCTCAGTAAATACGATTGATTGATTGATTGATCGATCAATCATCATCATAATGATGGCATTTGGTAAGCGCTTACTATATGTGCCAAGCGCTGTTCTAAGTGCTGGGAACTTTACAGGGTGATCAGGTTGTCCCACGTGGGGCTCACAGTCTTCATCCCCATTTTATTCACATTCATTCAATCGTATTTACTGAGCGCTTACTGTGCGCAGAGCACTGTACTAAGCGCCTGGGAAGTACAAGTTGACAACATATAGAGACGGTCCCTACCCAACAGCGGGCTCACGGTCTAGAAGGGGGAGACAGACGACAAAACAAAACATGTATGAGGGAACCGAAGCACAGAGAAATGAAGTGATTTGCCCAAAGCTGAAAAGCGGCGGAGGCAGGATTAGAACCCATGGCCTCTGACTCCCAAGCCCGGGCTCTTTCCCCCAAGCCACGCTGCTTCCCGTCATCATAATTATGGTATCTGTGAAGTGCTCACTATGTGCCAAGCACTGTTCTAAGCGCCGGGGGGGCTACAAGATAATCCGGTTGTCCCATATTGGGCTCACGTTTTTAATCCCCATTTTACAGATGAGGGAACTGAGGACCAGAGAAGTGAATAATAATAATAATAATAATAATAATAATGGCATTTATTAAGCGCTTACTACGTGCAAAGCACTGTTCTAAGCGCTGGGGAGGTTACAAGGTGATCAGGTTGTCCCACGGGGGGCTCACAGTCTTAATCCCCATTTTACAGATGAGGGAACTGAGGCCCAGAGAAGTGAATAATAATAATAATAATAATAATAATAATAATAATAATAATAGCATTTATTAAGCACTTACTACGTGCAAAGCCCCGTTCTAAGCGCTGGGGAGGTTACAAGGTGATCAGGTTGTCCCACGTGGGGCTCGCAGTCTTAATCCCCATTTTACAGATGAGGGAACTGAGGCCCAGAGAAGTGAATAATAATAATAATAATAATAATAATAATAATAATAATGGCATTTATTAAGCGCTTACCATGTGCAAAGCACTGTTCTAAGCGCTGGGGAGGTTACAAGGTGATCAGGTTGTCCCACGTGGGGCTCACAGTCTTAATCCCCATTTTACAGATGAGGGAACTGAAGCCCAGAGAAGTGAATAATAATAATAATAATAATAATAATAATGGCATTTATTAACCACTTACTACATGCAAAGCACCGTTCTAAGCGCTGGGGAGGATACACGGTGATGAGGTTGTCCCACGGGGGGTTCACAGTCTTCATCCCCATTTTCCAGATGAGGGAACTGAGGCCCAGAGAAGTGAAGTGACTTACCCAAAGCCACCCAGCTGACAAGTGGCAGAGCCGGGATTTGAACCCACGACCTCTGACTCCAAAGCCCGGGCTCTTTCCACTGAGCCACGCTACTTCTCTAAGTGACTTGCCCTAAGTCACCCAGCTGACAAGTGGCGGAGCCGGATTCGAACCCACGACCTCTGACTCTAAAGCCCGGGCTCTTTCCACTGGGCCACGCTGCTTCTCTTCTACAACAGTGCTTGGCACATAGTAGGCGCTTAACAAATACCATTATTATTATTCATTCAATCAATCGTATTTATTGAGCGCTTACCGTGTGCAGAGCACTGTACTAAGCGCTTGGTGGCAACATATAGAGACGGTCCCTACCCAACAGTGGGCTCACAGTCGAGAAGAGGGGGGCCTCATCTGTAAAATGGGGATTGAGGCCGTGAGCCTCAAGTGGGACGGGGGCCGCTTCCAATCCGATTTCCTTGTTTCCACCCCAGCGCTTAGTACAGAGCCTGGCACATAGTGAGCGCTTAACAAATACCAGAATGATTATTATCCAGGGGGATCTCGGTGTCCAAGGGGGTCTCTGCATCCACGGTGGGGCTGGATCTCTGTTTCTGCTGGCAATCTCTCTGCCTACGGGGTTCTCTATCATCATCATCATCAATCGTATTTATTGAGCACCTACTGCGTGCAGAGCACTGTACTAAGCGCTTGGGAAGTCCAAGTTGGCAACAAATAGAGACGGTCCCTACCCAACAGTGGGCTCACCGTCTAGAAGGGGGAGACAGAGAACAGAACCAAACATATTAACAAAATAAAATAAGTAGAATAGCTATGCACAAGTAAAATAAATAAATAAATAAATAGAGTAACAAATATGTACAAACATATATACATATATACAGGTATATATATATATCAATCGTATTTATTGAGCGCTTGCTATGTGCAGAGCACTGTACTAAGCGCTTGGGTAGTACAAATTGGCAACATATAGAGACAGTCCCTACCCAACAGTGGGCTCACAGTCTAAATATATATATATTATATATATAATAAATATATATTTTATATTTATATATAAATATATAATATATATTATATTTATATTTACATTTATATTTTATATTTTAAAATATTAAAATATTTTTGAATATTAAAAATATTGTATTATTATATTATATATATGATATATTATATAATATATCAATATAATATTATATATGCATTATATATAATATAATATAATATAATGTAGTATAATATAATGTATGTAATATAATATAATATATAATATAATGTAATGTAATATATAATATAATATATAATGTATCATATATTATGTATGTAATATATACAATATATAATAATATATGTTATATTACATTATATTATATTATATATTTTATATATTATATATTATATTATGTAAGAATATTTAATATTATTGAAATTTTTAAAATGTTAAAATATTAAAATATTTTAAATACAAAATATTTATATTTTATGTTTTATATTTTATTTTTATATATAATTTTATATATATATATCTCTACCTCTAATGGGGTTCTCTGTATAATAATGACGGCATTTGTTAAGCGCTTACTATGTGCAAAGCACTGTTCTAAGCGCTGGGGGGGGGGTCCATGGAGGATCTCTGCGCTAGGGGGTCCTCTGCATCCTTGGGGGGCCCGCTGTGTCTAAATGGGGGGTGTCTCCACGCGGGGTGAGATCTCTGCAGCCACAGGGACTGAGGGGGTACTCTGGCCATGGGATAGAATAATAATAATGATAATAATAATAATAATAATGGCATTTATTAAGCGCTTACTATGTGCAAAGCACTGTTCTAAGCGCTGGGGAGGTGACAAGGATACAAGGTTATCCATGCCAGTCTCCCCCTCTAGACTGTGAGCTCTCTCTGGGCAGGAAATATCCCTCTTTATTGTTCTCTCCCACTCTCCCAAGCGTTTAGGACAGTGCTCAGCGCACAGGGAAGCGCTCCGTCCGTAGGAGTTCGCTCCCTGGACGCTTCGGACAGTGCTCTGCACACAGAAAGCGCTAAATAATAATAATAATGGCATTTATTAGGCGCTTACTACGTGCCAAGCAGTGTTCTAAGCACTGGGGAGGTCACAAGGTGATCAGGTTGGCCCACGGGGAGCTCACAGTCTTCATCCCCATTTGACAGATGAGGGAACTGAGGCCTAGAGAAGTGAAGTGACTTGCCCAAAGTCACACAGCTGGCAATTGGGGGAGCCGGGATTTGAACCCATGACCTCTGACTCCAAAGCCTGGGCTCTTTTCCACTGACCCATGCTGCTTCTTGTATTCAATAAATACGATTGAATGAATGAATGAATGAATGAATGAATGAATGAAGGGGGGGCAGTGCCTGGATCCGTGGGGAGGGATGATGATGGTATTTGTTAAGCGCTTACTATGTGCCAAGCACTGTTCTAAGCGCTGGGGAGGTTACAAGGTGATCAGGTTGTCCCACGAGGGGCTCACAGTCTTCATCCCCCTTTTACAGATGAGGGAACTGAGGCACGGAGAAATGATGTGACTTGCCCAGAGTCACACAGCAGGCAAGTGGCGGAGGTGGGATTCGAACCCACGACCTCTGACTCCCAAGCCCGGGCTCTTTCCACTGAGCCACGCTGGGGGCTCCGTAGCTCCACAAGGCGTCTCGACTATCTCTGGGTCTCCGAATCCGCGGGCCTCCCTTTCTCCTGGAGGAGGATTGATCAATCAATCAATCAATCAATCGTATTTATTGAGCGCTTACTGTGTGCAGAGCACTGTACTGAGCGCTTGGGAAGTACAAGTTGGCAACATATCCAGAGGGAGGGTCTCTGGTAGCCGTGGTGGGGGCGGAGGGTCTCTAAATTGATTCATTCATTCATTCCATCGTATTTATTGAGCGCTTCCTGTGTGCAGAGCACTGGACTAAGCGCTTGGGAAGTCCAATTTAGCAATAAAGAGAGACAATCCCTGCCCGCAACGCGCTCCCAACAAGGGGGAAATCAATCAATCAATCAATCGTATTTATTGAGCACTTACCATGTGCAGAGCACTGGACTAAGCGCTTGGGAAGTCCAACTTGGCAACATAAGACACGCTCAGAGAAGCAGCGTGGCTCAGTGGAAAGAGCCCGGGCTTTGGAGTCAGCGGTCATGGGTTCCAATCCCGACCCCGCCACTTGTCAGCTGGGGGACTTCAGGCATGTCACTTATTTATTTATTATTTTATTATTATTATTATTATTATTATTATTTATTTTATTTGTACATATCTATTCTATTTATTTTATTTTGTTAGTATGTTTGGTTTTGTTCTCTGTCTCCCCCTTTTAGACTGTGAGCCCACTGTTGGGTAGGGACTGTCTCTCTATGTTGCCAATTTGTCCTTCCCAAGCGCTTAGTCCAGTGCTCTGCACATAGTAAGCGCTCAATAAATACGATTGATGATGATGATGATGATGTCGCTTCACTTC
Source organism: Tachyglossus aculeatus (assembly GCF_015852505.1). Taxonomy (NCBI): domain Eukaryota; kingdom Metazoa; phylum Chordata; class Mammalia; order Monotremata; family Tachyglossidae; genus Tachyglossus; species Tachyglossus aculeatus. The sequence continues at coordinate 134,110,154 of NC_052069.1, read as the reverse complement.
TCGGGGCCTCAGTTCCCTCGTCTGGAAAATGGGGACTGTGAGCCCTCTGGGGACCAACCTTGTAGCCTGTCTATATGTTTGTACATATTTAAGCGCTTAGTCCAGTGCTCTGCACACAGTAAGCGCTCAATAAATATGATTGATTGATTGATTAAGAGAGACAACAAAACAAAACAAGGAGGCAGGCCTCAATGCCATCAAAATTGATAAATTGAGTTATAGATGATCCATTCAGGGGGGGCCTCTAGATCCACAGGGGCCTGCTCTGCATCCCCGAGGGGACCGCTCTGTGTCCGGGGAGGGGGGCCCAGGGGCTGGGGGTGTCCTCTACATCCCCCAGGGATGGGCCACGTGTGCGCTTTCCCCAGGGCCGGCTGCCCCTTCCTTCCGAGGAGGGGATGGGGGGTCCCGGGGAGGGGGCGGGGACCCCAACAGAGCCCCCATTCAGCTTGGACATTGGGCTGGGATGGAGGCAGGGGAGGGGCGTGAAGGGGGGAAGAAGGAGGGGGACAGGGAGAGAGGGAGGGGCGTCCACTCCACTCCCCCCCATCCTCCCCAGCCCGAGCCGGACACTTTCCTTGAAAGGCTCCGGCCTGAGCCTGGGCGGAAACTGACCTCTCCTTCCAACCTAACGGTCCTCCGTCCGGCCCTGATCCCAATCCCGATCCCGATCCCGCTGTCAGGTAGCAGGCCTCTCCGCAGGCAGGGCCGGGCTGCGGATCCTGGGGGGCTGCCGGGAGGAGGAGGAGAAGGGGCAGAAGGAGAAGGGAAGGAGGTGGGGTGGGGGGGGGGCTCCTTGAGGGACCTGAGGAGGGATGGGGATGGGAAGCGGGGGTCTGGGAAGAGCGGTTCGGAGGCGGCGGGGGCGGGAGTTGGACCGCAATTCCTTGGAAGAGTAAGAATTTCCATGCAGGCCGGAGGCGGCTCGGAAGGGAGCGGTTTGGGGGTGAGGGTGGGGGGCTGTGGCCTGGACGACTCTGTTTCCTTGCCTTGATGTCTGTCTCCCCCCAACTCGGAGCTCACGGTGGGCAGGGATTGTCTCTCTCCATTGCCGGATCACACTTTTCCCCAGCGCTCAGTACAGTGCCCTGCCCTCAGTTAGCGCGCAGTAAATACGACTGAACGGCTGCCACCGAGCTGAGAGTCCATCTGTGTCAATCAATCAACCAATCAATCGTGTGTATTGAGCGCTTACTGTGTGCAGAGCACTGTACTAAGCGCTTGGGAATTACAAGTTGGGGTCCAACCCGATGAGTTCGCATCTCCCCGCCGCTCCCGGGACGCTTAGTACGGTGCCGGCCGCATGGTAAGCGCTTAACAAATACCGCGGTCTTCGGTTGGGTTTTTTTTTTAATGGTAGTTGTTAAGCGCTTACCACGTGGCCGGCACCGTACTAAGTGCTGGGGTAGCCACAAATTCACTAAGTTGGACCCAGTCCCACATTGGGCTCCCAGTCTTCGTCCCCATTTTCCAGATGAGGTCACCGAGGCCCGGAGACTAACAATAATAATTATGGTATTTGTTAAGCGCCGACTACGTGCCCGGCACCGTACTAGGCGCTGGGGCGGATCCAAGCACGCGGTGAGGCTCGCAGTCTCGATCCCCATTTTACAGGCGAGGTAACTGAGGCCCAGAGAAGTGAGGTGACTTGCCCAGGGTCACCCGGCAGACAAGCGGAGGAGCCGGGATTAGAACCCAGGTCCCCAGCGATCAATCGCGAGTCGTTATCGGGCGCCTATGGGGCAGAGCGCAGTTCAGAGCACTTGGGAGGATCCGACTGAATCTATAATAATAATAATGATGGTATTTGTTAAGCGCTTACTATGTGCCGAGCACTGTTCTAAGCGCTGGGGTAGATACAAAGTGATCAGGTTGTCCCATGTGGGGCTCACGGACTTCATCCCCATTTTACAGATGAGGGAACTGAGGCCCAGGGAAGCGTAGTGACTTGCCCAAAGTCAGACTTCATCCCCATTTGACAGATGAGGGAACTGAGGCCCGGGGAAGCTAAGTGACTTGCCCAAAGTCAGACTTCATCCCCATTTGACAGATGAGGGAACTGAGGCCCAGGGAAGCGTAGTGACTTGCCCAAAGTCAGGCTTCATCCCCATTTGACAGATGAGGGAACTGAGGCCCAGGGAAGCTAAGTGACTTGCCCAAAGTCAGACTTCATCCCCATTTGACAGATGAGGGAACTGAGGCCCAGGGAAGGTAAAGTGACTTGCCCAAAGTCAGGCTTCATCCCCATTTGACAGATGAGGGAACTGAGGCCCAGGGAAGCTAAGTGACTTTCCCAAAGTCAGGCTTCATCCCCATTTGACAGATGAGGTAACTGAGGCCCGGGGAAGCTAAGTGACTTGCCCAAAGTCAGACTTCATCCCCATTTGACAGATGAGGGAACTGAGGCCCAGGGAAGCGTAGTGACTTGCCCAAAGTCAGGCTTCATCCCCATTTGACAGATGAGGTAACTGAGGCCCAGGGAAGCTAAGTGACTTGCCCAAAGTCAGACTTCATCCCCATTTGACAGATGAGGGAACTGAGGCCCAGGGAAGCGTAGTGACTTGCCCAAAGTCAGACTTCATCCCCATTTGACAGATGAGGGAACTGAGGCCCAGGGAAGCGTAGTGACTTGCCCAAATTCAGACTTCATCCCCATTTGACAGATGAGGTAACTGAGGCCCAGGGAAGCTAAGTGACTTGCCCAAAGTCAGACTTCATCCCCATGCGACAGATGAGGGAACTGAGGCCCAGGGAAGCTAAAAGTGACTTGCCCAAAGTCAGACTTCATCCCCATTTGACAGATGAGGGAACTGAGGCCCAGGGAAGCATAGTGACTTGCCCAAAGTCAGACTTTTTATCCCCATTTGACAGATGAGGGAACTGAGGCCCGGGGAAGCTAAGTGACTTGCCCAAAGTCAGACTTTATCCCCATTTGACAGATGAGGGAACTGAGGCCCAGGGAAGCGTAGTGACTTGCCCAAAGTCAGACTTCATCCCCACTTGACAGATGAGGCAACTGAGGCCCAGGGAAGCTAAGTGACTTGGCTAAAGTCAGACTTCATTCCCATTTGACAGATGAGGGAACTGAGGCCCAGTGAAGCGTAGTGACTTGCCCGAAGTCAGGCTTCATCCCCATTTTACAGATGAGATAACTGAGGCCCAGGGAAGCTAAGTGACTTGCCCAAAGTCAGACTTCATCCCCATTTGACGGATGAGGGAACTGAGGCCCAGAGAAGCGTAGTGACTTGCCCAAAGTCAGACTTCATCCCCATTTGACAGATGAGGGAACTGAGGCCCAGGGAAGCTAAATGACTCGCCCAAAGTTGGACTTCATCCCCATTTGACAGATGAGGGAACTGAGGCCCAGGGAAGCGTAGTGACTTGCCCAAAGTCAGGCTTCATCCCCATTTGACAGACGAGGGAACTGAGGCCCAGGGAAGTGCAGTGACTTGCCCAAAGTCAGACTTTACCCCCATTTGACAGATGAGGGAACTGAGGTCCAGGGAAGCTAAGTGACTTGCCCAAAGTCAGACTTTATTCCCATTTGACAGATGAGGTAACTGAGGCCCGGGGAAGCATAGTGACTTGCCCAAAGTCAGGCTTCATCCCCATTTGACAGATGAGGGAACTGAGGCCCAGGGAAGCATAGTGATTAGCCCAAAGTCAGACTTCATCCCCATTTGACAGATGAGGTAACTGAGGCCCAGGGAAGCTAAGTGACTTGCCCAAAGTCAGACTTCATCCCCATGCGACAGATGAGGGAACTGAGGCCCAGGGAAGCGTAGTGACTTGCCCAAAGTCAGACTTCATCCCCATTTGACAGATGAGATAACTGAGGCTCAGGGAAGCTAAGTGACTTGCCCAAAGTCAGATTTCATCCCCATTTGACAGATGAGGGAACTGAGGCCCGGGGAAGCGTAGTGACTTGCCCAAAGTCGCCCGGCTGATAAGTGGCGGAGCCGGAATGAGATCCCACGACCCCTGATTCCTGATTCCGGGCTCTCTCCGCTGAGCCACGCTGTCCTGAGGCCCGTTCATTCGTTCAGTCCTATTTATTGAGCGCCGACCGTGTGCAGAGCACTGTACTAAACGCCCGAGAAGGACAAATCGGCAACAGATAGGGACGGTCCCTACCCAACCAGGGGCTCACGGCCCAAAAAGAGGCGGGGAACGGGAATCCTCACCATGGGGGAGGCAGAGGGGCAGAGAGAGGACGCGGTGAGAGAGTTGGGGAAAGTGTGGTAGCCTCCCCGAGGGGCGTTCAAACAAGTGTAAAGACCTTTGCCAGAAGCTGAGCTTGTGTCCTGAGGCCTGCTTTTTCCGTTACCTTGGAAATGGGCCTGAAACACCGATGGAGCTAATCCTCCCCTTAGCCGTCTCCCCCTTTTAGACTGTGAGCCCACTGTTGGGTAGGGACCGTCTCTACATGTTGCCCAAGCGCTTAGTACAGTGCTCTGCACACAGCAAGCGCTCAATAAATACCATTGATTGATTGATTGATTGGATTCGGGTGGGGGCCGGGGCAGGGGTAGGGACGGGGAACGCGGGGAGCAACTAAGACTCCATCATCATCATCGTCATCAATCGTATTTATTGAGCGCTTACTGTGTGCGGAGCGCTGTACTAAGCGCTTGGGAAGTACAAATTGGCAACATATAGAGACGGTCCCGACCCATCATCATCATCAATCGTATTTATTGAGCCCAACAGTGGGCTCACAGTCTAAAAAGGGGAGACGGAGAACAAAACCAGACGTACTAACAAAATAAAATAGACTAACAAAATAAAATAAATAGACTATCAAAATAAAATAAGTATCCATCCCTCCAATCGATCGATCGGTATTGATTGGGCGCTTACAGTGTGCAGAGCACTGGACTAAACCCTTGGGAGAGGGCAGACCAACGCGTCTTTTTCCTCTCCCCCTCCCCATCCCCGCCGCCCTACCTCCTTCCCCTCCCCACAGCACCTGTATATATGTTTGTGCAGATTTATTACTCTATTTATTTTACTTGTACATATTTACCATTCTATTTATTTCGTTAATGATGTGCATTTAGCTTTAATTCGATCTGTTCTGACGACTTGACACCCGTCCACGTGTCTCGTTTTGTTGTCCGTCTCCCCCTTCGAGACCGTGAGCCCGTTGTCGGGTAGGGACCGGCTCTAGATGTTGCCGACTTGGACTTCCCAAGCGCTTAGTACAGTGCTCTGCACGCAATAAATGCGACTGAATGAATGAATGAGCCCGTTGTTGGGTAGGGACCGTCTCTAGATGTTGCCGACTTGGACTTCCCAAGCGCTTAGTCCAGTGCTCTGCAAACAGTCAGCGCTCAATAAATATGATTGAATGAATGAATGAGCCCGTTGTTGGGTAGGGACCGTCTCTAGATGTTGCCGACTTGGACATCCCAAGCGCTTAGTACAGCGCTCTGCACACAGTCAGCGCTCAATAAATACGATTGAATGAATGAATGAGCCCGTTGTTGGGTAGGGACTGTCTCTAGATGTTGCCGACTTGGACTTCCCAAGCGCTTAGTCCAGTGCTCTGCACACAAGAAGCGCTCAATAAATACGATTGAATGAATGAATGAGCCCGTTGTTGGGTAGGGACCGTCTCTATATGTTGCCGACTTGGACTTCCCAAGCGCTTAGTCCAGTGCTCTGCACACAAGAAGCGCTCAATAAATATGATTGAATGAATGAATGAGCCCACTGTTGGGTAGGGACCGTCTTTATATGTTGACAACTTGGACTTCCCAAGCGCTTAGTACAGTGCTCTGCACACAATAAATACAATTGAATGAATGAATGAGCCCGTTGTTGGGTAGGGACCGTCCTTATATGTTGCCGACTTGGGACTTCCCAAGCACTTAGTCCAGCGCTCTGCACACAGTCAGCGCTCAATAAATACGATTGAATGAATGATTCAGCGCTCAATAAATACGATTGAATGAATGAATGAATCCCCTGTCCTCCACGAGCTGAGGGGGAGACTGACATTCATAGACGTAATTTCTACTATGTAATTCATCGATGATAATTCCTAATCTATCACTCCTATATAATTCGTAAGCGCTGTGGGGCTGACAGGGGGGCACATAGCAGATGCCTAGAGGTCACAGACCCAAGTGCATTTAATAATTAATGATAATTGGGGCATTTGTTAGGTGCCAGGCACTCTACGAGCACGCGGTCCCCGTCCCGGGGGGACTCACGGTCTTCAGACGAGGAAACCGAGGCCCGGGGAAGTGAACCGACTTGCCCGGGGCCACACGGCGGGCAAGCGGAGGAGCCGGGATTAGCCGCCGGCCTTCCCGTTCCTCCTGGGCATCCCGTTCTGACGAGCCCTCAGTATTCCCGCTGCGGCCGAGGGGCCCGCAGGCCGGCGGTGGGGGGGCGGGACGCGTGTCCATGTGTAGGCCTCTGTGTGAATGTGTGTGTTTGTGTCTGGACGAGGTGTGCGCCTTCTGAATGAAATGTGGCTCTGTCTGAGTGGTTGAATGTGGGCGTGTGTCGGCGCGCGGGCCTACGTGGGTCCGTGATGGTTGATGTGTGTCCCGTGGGAAGGGGGGGGGTCCGCCGAGGTACGCCTGGGTGTCCTTTCGGGATTCGGGATTGTACGGAGGAGAGGATCGTCATCATCATCAATCGGATTTATTGAGCGCTTACTGTGTGCGGAGCACTGGACTAAGCGCTTGGGAAGTCCAAGTTGGCAACATACACAGACGGTCCCTACCCAACAGTGGGCTCGCAGTCTAAAAGGGGGAGACGGAGGACAAAACCAAACAAACAAAATAAAATAAATAGAATAGATATGGACAAGTAAAATAGAGTAATAAATATGTACAAACATATATACATTTGTTAAACACTATGTGTCAGGAACTGAGGTGTTTTTTTCTCCCTTTTTAATCATCATCATCATCATCAATCGTATTTATTGAGCGCTTACTATGTGCAGAGCACTGTACTAAGCGCTTGGGAATGGTATTTGTTAACACTGTGTCAGGAACTGAGCTGTTTTTTTCTCCCTTTTTAATGGTGTATTTGTTAAGCTCTGACTACTGTCAGACACTGGGTTGTTTTTTTTCTCCCTTTTTAATGGTATTTGTTAAGCTCTTACTACTGTCAGACACGGTTTTTTTCCCCCTTCATTTTATGGTCTTTGTTATAATAATAATAATGATAATGATGATGGCATTTATTCAGCGCTTACTACGTGCACAGCACTGTTCTAAGCGCTAGGGAAGTCCAAGTTGACAACATACAGAGACGGTCCCTACCCAACAGTGGGCTCACAGTCTAAAAGGGGGAGACGGAGGACAAAACCAAACATGCTAACAAAATAAAATAAATAGAATAGATATGGACAAGTAAAATAGAGTAATAAATATGTACAAACATATATACATTTGTTAAACACTATGTGTCAGGAACTGAGGGGGTTTTTTCTCCCTTTTTAATGGTGTATTTGTTAAGCTCTGACTACTGTCAGACACTGGGTTGTTTTTTTTCTCCCTTTTTAATGGTATTTGTTAAGCTCTTACTACTGTCAGACACGGTTTTTTTCCCCCTCATTTTATGGTCTTTGTTATAATAATAATAATGATGATGGCATTTATTCAGCGCTTACTACGTGCAGAGCACTGTTCTAAGCGCTGGGGAGGTTACAATGTGGGTATGTGTTTGCGTGCACGCACGTATCGCAATAATAATGAGGGTATTTGTGAAGCGCTTACGAGGTGCCAAGCACTGTTCTAAGCGCTGGGGTCGGCAGGTTGTCCCATGTGGGGCTCGCCGTCTTAATAATAATAATAATAAGAAGAATGATGATGGTGTTTGTGACTGTGAGCCCATTGTTGTGTAGGGACCATCTCTATATGTTGCCAACTTGGACTTCCCAAGCGCTTAGTACAGTGCTCTGCACACAGTAAGCGCTCAATCAATACGATTGATTGATTGGGAGGGGGGATGAACTGTGGATTTCGGGGCCCTGGCTTGGGGTGAGGACAGAGGGGTTCGGGAAACAGGCCGGGGGGAGTCTGGTGGAGTTTGGGGTCCCGGCTGGGACTGAGAGATCCGCGGGGTTTGGGGAATCTGTTTGGGGCTGAGCATTGCGGGGTTCAGGGGATAATAATAATAATAATTGTGGAATTTCTGGACTATTTCTGGCGCAGTGCTAAGCACTAGAGGGGGAAACACGTCAATCGGATGGGCACGGTCCCCGGCCCTTATGGGGCTCACGGTCTCCATCCCCATTTTCCAGATGAGGCAACCGAGGCCCAGAGAAGTGACTTGCTCAAGGTCACGCGGCGGACACGTGGTGGACACGTGGTGGAGCGGAGCAATGTGGGGTGTCTGGGTGGGGACGAGGGGTTCGGGGACGTCCCCGGGGCTAAGGGGAGCTGAGAGCTGTGGGGTTTGTGGGCTCCAACGTGGCTCGGTGGAAAGAGCCCGGGCTTTGGAGTCAGAGGTCGTGGGTTCAAATCCCGGCTCCGCCACTTGTCAGCTGGGTGACTTTGGGCAGGTCACTTCACTTCCCTGTGCCTCAGTTCCCTCGTCTGTCAAATGGGGATGAAGACCGGGAGCCCCCCGTGGGGCAACCTGATCACCTTGTAACCTCCCCAGCGCTTAGAACAGTGCTTGGTGCATGGTAAGCGCTTAATAAATGCCATAGTCATCCTGCCGGGGGGTGAGGATTGTTGGGGTTCTGGGAATTCGATTCAATCGTATTTATTGAGCACTTACTGTGTGCAGAGCACCGTAGAACATTATGCCAGACACACTCCCTGCCCACAACGAGCTGACGGTCTGGGGGGGAGATAAGCATTAATAGAGATAAATAAATGACAGCGATGGACACAAGTGGTGCGAGGCTGGGACGGGAGGGATGAATAAAAGGAGTAAGTCAGGGCCACGCTGAGGGGAGTGGGATAAGAGGAATGGAGGGCTTAGTCGGGGAAGGCCTCTTGGAGGAGGTGGGCCTTCAGTGAGGCTTTGGAGGTGGGGAGGGTCATTGTCTGTCAGATTTGAGACTGTGAGCCCACTGTTGGGTAGGGACTGTCTCTATGTGATGCCAATTTGTACTTCCCAAGCGCTTAGTACAGTGCTCTGCACATAGTAAGCGCTCAATAAATACGATTGATTGATTGATTGATTTGAGGCTGGAGGCAGGACGTGGGAGAGAGGTGGGCGGCCAGATAGATGAGATGGAGGTACAGCGAAAGGAGCAAAGTGTGCAGGCTGGGCTGGAGTAGGAGAAGGGGGCCTTAAAGCCGATCGTGAGAAGTTTTTCCATTCATTCGTTCATCCAATTGTATTTATTGAGCACTTACCGCGTGCAGAGCACCGGACTAAGCGCTTGGAAAGGCCAGTTCGGCAACAGAGCCACCAACGGGCTCACAGTCTAGAAGTGGGGAAGGCAGACGGCAAAACAAAAGCGGACAGTCTTCGCCGGGCGCGGGGGCGGACGGGCCGCCGCTGAAGGCTCTCGGGGAGAAGGGGACCGAACTTTTTTGGAGAAAAAGGATCCGGGCAGCAGGGTGAAGCACGAACAGGAATGGGAAAGGGCGGGAGGGCGGCGGAGGGATGGAGTAACTGGATTAACGTGGTTTGGAGGGAGAGGGGAGGGCGGATTCGGGCGGCGTCGGGAAGGCCCGACGGTGATCGCGTGTGTCTGTGTGTCTCTCAGGCCGCCCCCACCATGAGGCGGGGATGGGGCTGGGGTCTCTTGGCCGTGCTGTATAGCCTGTGCCCGTGGGGCGGGCCGGCCCGGCCTTCCCCGCAGGCCCCGGCCCCCGCCCCGTCGGCCACCCCCGGGCCCTCGCGCGTCCGCCTGGCGGGCTTCCCGCGGAAACCCCACGAGGGCCGGGTGGAGGTGCTGCACGCGGGCGAGTGGGGCACCGTCTGCGACGACGACTTCACCCTGGAAGCCGCCCACGTGCTCTGCCGGCAGCTCGGCTTCGTCGGGGCCGCCGGCTGGACCCACAGCGCCAAGTACGGGAAGGGCACCGGTGAGTGGCGGAGCGGGGCCCGGCCCTCGGCGGTCTCCCTAGTACGTTTGCTTCTGTTCTCCGTCTCCCCCTTTTAGACTGTGAGCCCGCCGTTGGGTAGGGACCGTCGCTATACGTTGCCACCTTGGACTTCCCAAGCGCTTAGTCCAGTGCTCCGCACACAGTAAGCGCTCAATAAATACGACTGATGACGATGATGGCCTCTCTCCCGTCCCCCCCGTCCCTCGCAGGCCGCATCTGGCTGGACAACGTCAACTGCAACGGCGGCGAGGAGAGCATCGCCGACTGCCAGTCTCGGGGCTGGGGAAACAGCGACTGCACCCACGAGGAAGACGCCGGCGTCGTCTGCAAGGACCAACGCGTCCCGGGCTTCTCCGACTCCAACGTCATCGAGGTCAGATCCCAACCGGGACCGCGCCCGGATTCGTTCCGCCGTATTTCTCGGGCGCTTACCCTGTGCAGAGCGCTGGACTAAGCGCCGGGGGGGGTCATCATCGTCATCATCATCATCAATCGTATTGATTGAGCGCTTACTGTGTGCAGAGCACTGTACTAAGCGCTTGGGAAGGACAAATTGGCAACATCTAGAGACAGTCCCTACCCACCAGCGGGCTCACAGTCTAAAAGGGGGAGACAGAGAACAAAACCAAACATACTAACAAAATAAAATAAATAGAATAGCTATGTACAAGTAAAATAAATAGAGTAAAAAATATGTACAAACATATATACATATATACAGGTGCTGTGGGGAAGGGAAGGAGGTACGATGCGGGGGATGGAGAGGGGGACAAGGGGGAGAGGAAGGAAGGGGCTCAGTCTGGGAAGGCCTCCTGGAGGAGGTGAGCTCTCAGCAGGGCCTTGAAGGGAGGAAGAGAGTTAGCTTGGCGGATGGGTCCTCCTTCCCTTCCCCACGGCACCTGTATATATGTTTGTACGTATTTATTGCTCTACTTGGACATATCTATTCTATTTATTTTATAGAACTGTCCTATATGTCACTATGGGACCGTCTCTATATGCTGCCGACTTGTACTTCCCAAGCGCTTAGTACAGTGCTCTGCACACAGTAAGCGCTCAATAAATACGATTGATTAATTGATTGATTGATTGAGAGTCAAGCAGAACGATCAACAGACGCGTTCCCTGCCTGCTGTCCATCTCTCCGTTTATTTATATCGGTGTCTCTCTCCCCCTCTAGACTGTAAGCTCGGCGCGGGCAGGGACCGCGTCCGTTTATTGTTCTGTCGGACTCTCCCAAGCGCTTAGCCCAGTGCTCAGTGCTTGACTGAACGGACGGAGGGAACGCAGCGTGGCGCAGTGGGCGGATCCCAGGCCTGGGGGAGAGAAGGCCGTGGTTTCTGATCAATCAATCAATCCATCGTATTTATTCATTCAATCATATTTTAGTCAATCAATCAATCAATCGTATTTATTGAGCGCTTACTATGTGCAGAGCACTGTACAAAGCGCTTGGGAAGTACAAGTTGGCAACATATAGAGACAGTCCCTACCCGACAGTGGGCTCACAGCTTAAAAGGGGGAGACAGAGAACAAAACCAAACGTACTAACAAAATAAAATAAATAGAATAGATATGGACAAGTAAAATAAATAAATAAATAGAGTAATAAATATGTACAAACATATATACATATACAGGTGCTGTGGGGAAGGGAAGGAGGTAGGATGGGAGGATGGAGAGGGGGACGAGGGGGAGAGGAAGGAAGGGGCTCAGTCTGGGAAGGCCTCTTGGAGGAGGTGAGCTCTCAGCAGGGCCTTGAAATATTCAATATTCAATCATATTTTATTGAGCGCTTACTGTGTGCAGAGCACTGGACTACGCGCTCAGGAAGTCCAAGTTGGCAACATACAGAGACGGCCCCTACCCAACAGTGGGCTCCCAGTCCAAAAGCAACTACGTGATCCCACCGGTCCGCTGTGCGACCTGGGGCAAGGCCCTTCTCTGGGCCTCAGTTCCCTCCTCTGCAAAATGGGGACCATCATCACCATCATCATCAGTCGTATTTATTGAGCGCTTCCTGTGTGCAGAGCACTGGACTGGGCGCTCGGGAAGTACAAATGGGCAACATAGAGAGACGGTCCCTACCGGGCGTGAGCCCCACGTGGGGAGGGGACCGTGTCCGGCCGGAGGACCTCGTGTCTTGGCGCGGATGTTATTATTATTATTATTCTCTGGATTCGGACGGCGTTGGGGGGACATACCGCGCGCAATCCGTCGATCGATCGGGATGCGGTGGGGCCTCGGGTTTGGGAGTCGGAAGGACCCTCGGGGTTGGGGGGTCTCCCTCAGACCGGAGGGGAGGTGACGGGCCCCGCGTCCCCCCAGGCGGAGCGGCAGGACCAGGTGGAAGAGGTGAGGCTCCGCGCGGCCGTCGGAGGGGCCGGCCGCCAGCGGCTGCCCGTCACCGAGGGGCCCGTCGAGGTCAAGCTGCGGGGCCGCTGGCTGCAGGTCTGCGACCTGGGCTGGACCCCCCACAACAGCCGCGTCGTCTGCGGGATGCTGGGCTTCCCGGCCGAGCGCAAGGTCAACCGCAACTTCTACAGGTGAGCGCGGGGGGCCGCGGCGGGGAGGGCCGAAGGGGCGAAGATGGTTGATAAATCCGGCCCGGGAGGCAGGACGTCGTCATCATCATCAATCGTATTTATCGAGCGCTTACTGTGCGCAGAGCACCGGACTAAGCGCTTGGGAAGTCCAAATTGGCAACACAGAGAGACGGTCCCTACCCGACAGTGGGCTCACAGTCTAAAAGGTGGGCTCACAGTCTAAAAGAGGAGACGGGCCTTCAGGAAGCTTTGAGGGGTGGGCGGAGAGTCACTGTCCGTCAAATAAGAGGGAGGAAGGTGTTTGAGGCTCCCAAGCGCTTAGTCCAGTGCTCTGCACGCAATAAGCGCCCGACAAATACCACCGGTTGACGGGCTGGGGGGGAAAGACCGGGGGAAAGGGAGAGGCCGAGGACGTCGGAAGCTCCTGACGTCCCCTGGACGCGGAATCGTGCGGACAAAAATGCGTGGGAAGGAGCAGCATCATCATCATCATCATCAATCGTATTTATTGAGCGCTTCCTATGGGCAGAGCACTGTACGAAGCACTTGGGAAGTACAAATTGGCAACATATAGAGACAGTCCCTACCTAACAGTGGGCTCACGGTCTAAAAGGGGGAGAAGGGCTGGTGAGTTGTTCTGTCGGGAGGTGCGGGGTTGAGGGGTGAAGGGATTATTATTAATAATAATAATAACAACAACAATAATAATGATAATAGTACTTGTTAAGCACCTACTATGTGCCAAGCACTGTTTTAAGCGCTTCATGAGGTTGGGGGGTCCGCAGGGGGGTGCCTCACTGTGTTACTGGAGGGTCTCTGGGCCTGTTGTTATTTTCTTTAACGGTATTTGCGAAATGCTTACTACGCGCCAGCCGCTGTAGTAGACGCTGGGGTGGATGCAGGTAACCAGGTTGGACACGGTCCCTGCCCCACGGCGGGCTCCCCAATTTACAGATGAGGTCACTGAGGCCCCGAAGCAGCGTGGCTCAGTGGAAAGGGCCCGGGCTTCGGAGGCAGAGGTCGTGGGTTCGAATCCCGGCTCCGCCACGCGCCTGCTGTGTGACCCTGGGCAAGTCACTTCACTTCTCCGAGCCTCAGTTCCCTCATCTGTAAAATGGGGATGGAGACTGTGAGCCCCGCGTGGGGCGACCTGATCACCTTTGTATCCCCCCCAGCGCTTAGAACAGTGCTTGGCACATAGTAAGCGCTTAACAAATGCCATCATCATCAGACAAGTGAAGGGACTTTTTTTAATGGTATTTAAGTGCTATGTGCCGCACACTGTTCTAAGCGCTGGAGTAGGTACAATAATAATAATAATAATGGCATTTATTAAGCGCTTACTATGTGCAAAGCACTGTTCTAAGCGCTGGGGAGGTTACAAGGTGGTCATGTTGTCCCACGGGGGGGCTCACAGTCTTAATCCCCATTTTACAGATGAGGGAACTGAGGCACAGAGAAGTGAAGTGACTTGTCCAAGGTCCCACAGCAGACAAGCAGAGGAGCCGGAGACTGTGAGCCCATTGTTGGGTAGGGACCGTCTCTATACGTTGCCAACCTGGACTTCCCAAGCGCTTAGTACAGTGCTCTGCACACAGTCAGTGCTCAATAAATACGACTGAATGAATGAACCCAGGTCCTTCTGCCTCCCGGGCCTAGTGAGTCAGAAGGACCTGGGTTCTAGTCCCGGCTCCACCACTCGTCCGCTGGGTGACCTTGGACAAGTCATTTCACTTCTCCAGCCTTCAGTTATTTCATCTGTAAAATGGGGATTAAGCCTGTCAGCCCCATGTGGGACAGGGACTGCATCAGTCAATCGATCAATGGTATTTATTGAGCGCTTACTATGTAATAATAATAATAATAATGGCATTTATTAAGCGCTTACCATGTGCAAAGCACTGTTCTAAGCGCCGGGGAGGTCACAAAGCGATCAGGTTGTCCCACGGGGGGCTCACGGCCTTGTACTATGTACTGTGCTAAGCGCTTGGGAGGATACCATACAACAGAATTAGCAGTTTCCCTGCCCATAACGTGTTGACAGTCCAATGTGTATCCACCCCAGCGCTCAGCACAGTGCCCGGCGCATAGTAAGTGCTCACCGAAACACCAGAAAACGCCGTAAACGGTGAGGGAGAGCGGGTATTGACTTCCCATTTCACAGATGAGGAAACAGGCCCCCGGTCACGCGACAGCAAGCGGAGGGGGGACGGAAACACAGGATCCCCCGGCTCCCGGGCCCGCGGGCTTTCCACTAGTCTACCCTGCTTCCCTCCTATCGTTTGTTCCCGTCGCCTTTTCAGAAGAGTTTCATCCCCAATCAATCGTATTTATTGAGCGCTTACCGCGTGCGGAGCACCGTACTAAGCGCTTGGGAAGTCCAAGTTGGCAACACAGAGAGACGGTCCCTACCCAACAGTGGGCTCACACACAGTAAGCGCTCAATAAAGACGATCGAATGAATGGATGATATTCATGATTATTAATTACTGTTAATAATTATTAATTGTGGCGGATCCCCACCTCCGCCAAGCTCGCTCTCTTCCTCCCTTCAAGGCCCTGCTGAGAGCTCACCTCCTCCAGGAGGCCTTCCCAGACTGAGCCCCCTCCTTCCTCTCACCCTCGTCCCCCTCTCCATCCCCCCATCTTACCTCCTTCTCTTCCCCACAGCACCTGTATATATGTATATATGTTTGTACATATTTATTACTCTATTTATTTATTTTACTTGTGCATATCTATTCTATTTATTTTATTTTGTCAGTATGTTTGGTTTTGTTCTCTGTCTCCCCCTTTTAGACTGTGAGCCCACTGTTGGGTCTCTATATTGCCAACTTGTACTTCCCAAGCGCTTAGTACAGTGCTCTGCCCACGGTAAGCGCTCAATAAATCCGATCGATGATGATGATGATGAGTTCTGGAAAGGAATAAAATTAGCGCATCCCCTAGAAGACTCCTTAAGTAACTCTGGGATGTTCTGATCACCAACTGGGGTCTCGCGTCTTCCCAGAGAGTATCCCGGGAATGTGGAGACGAGAGACAGAGAGAGTCTCTCCGCCTTTCCGTAAAATTCCGAGGGTTTTGGTGTGAGGGGGAGGAAAAAATACCAAAGAGAGACCAGGAAAGGGGGCCGGAGACTGTGAGGGAGTCAGAGGGACGAGGAACCTAAGGCCTAGTGGTTAGAGTCCAGGCCTGAGAGTCAGATGGAGCTGGGTTCTAATCCCGCCTCTGCCGCTGGTCCGCTGTGTGACCTCGGACGCGCCACTGCACTTCTCTGGACCGCTCGTCCGGAAAATGGGGATGAAGACCGGGCGTCCCACGTGGGACGGGGACTGCGTCCAATCCGATGATTTTCTGATAATAATAATTGGCGTTTGTTAAGCGCTTGCTATGTGCAAAGCACTGTTCTAAGCGCTGAGGAGGATACGGGCTGATCGGCGATCAGGTTGCCCCACGTGGGGCTCACAGTCTTCATCCCCATTTGACAGATGAGGGAACTGAGGCCCACAGAAGTGACTCGCCCAAGATCACACAGCGGACATGGTGGCGGAGTCGGGATTCGAACCCGTGACCTCTGACTCCAAAGCCCGGGCTCTTTCCACTGAGCCACGACAGTGCCCGGCACATAGTTGGCACTTAACAAATACCATAAAAAGGCCATTTCACTTTTCTGGGCCTCAGTTACCTCATCTGTAAAACGGGGAGGGAGACCGGGGACCCCGTGGGGGACGGGCACTGTGTCCAAACTGATTTGTTTGTAGCCACACCAGTGCTTAGTACATAGTAAACAGAGAAGCAGCGTGGCTCAGCGGAAAGAGCCCGGGCTTTGGAGTCAGAGGTCATGGGTTCGAATCCCGGCTCCGCCAACTGTCAGCTGGGTGACTTTGGGGAAGTCGCTTCACTTCCCTGTGCCTCAGTTCCCTCATCTGGTAAATGGGGATGAAGACTGTGAGCCCCCCATGGGCCAACCTGATCACCTTGTAACCTCCCCAGCGCTTACAACAGTGCTTGGCACATAGTAAGCGCTTAACAAATACCATCATTATTATTATTATTAACAAATACCACTATTATTAGTATTCTTATTATGATTATTCATTCATTCATTCAATCATATTTATTGCGGGCTTGTGAGACGGGAAGGATGGTAGTGCCGTCTACAGTGGCGGGAAAGTCAGGGAAAGGGTTCGGGAGGGAGGATGAGAAGGTCAGTCTTGGACATTATTAGCCGTAGAGAAGCAGTGTGGCTCAGTGGAAAGAGCCCGGGCTCGGGAGTCAGAGGTCTTGGGTTCTAATCCCGGCTCCGTCACTTGTCCACCGTGCGCAAGCCCCTCTGTGCGCTCAGTTACGTCATCTGTAAAATGGGGATGAAGACTGTGAGCCCCACATGGGACAACCTGATTACCTTGTATGCTCCCTCCACCAGCCCCAGCACTTAGAACATGCTTGGCATCCATAAAAAAATACCATTATTATTATTATTATTATCCCGAGACAGATGGGCAGGGAGACAGGCAAGGTGCGGGAGACAGACGGGGAGCCAGAGACGGACAGGGAGACAGGAAGATGGGGAGAGTCAATCAATCAATCAATCAATCGTATTTATTGAGCGCTTACTGTGTGCAGAGCACTGTACTAAGCGCTTGGGAAGTACAAGTTGGCAACATATAGAGACGGTATACAACATATAGAGAAAGACAAGGAGTCAGAGACAGGGAGCCAGAGACGGACACTTGTGCCGCACGCACACACACACACACACACACACACACACACACACACACACACACACACACACACACACACACACACACACACACACACACACACACACACACACACACACACACACACACACACCCTCCCCAGCTGTACATCCTCCCCCAGATTCACTGCTTGGCACATAGTAAGCAGAGAAGCAGCGCGGCTCAGTGGAAAGAGCCCGGGCTTTGGAGTCCGAGGTCATGGGTTCAAATCCCGGCTCCGCCAACTGTCAGCTGGGTGACTGTGGGCAAGTCACTTAACGTCTCCGGGCCTCAGTTCCCTCATCTGTAAAATGGGGATTAAGACTGTGAGCCCCCCCGTGGGCCAACCTGATCACCTTGTAACCTCCCCAGCGCTTAGAACGGTGCTTTGCACATAGTAAGCGCTTAACAAATACCATCATCGTTATTATTATTAACAAATACCACTATTATTAGTATTCTCATTATGATTATTCATTCATTCATTCAATCACATTTATCGCGGGCTTGGGAGACGGGAAGGACTACCAACTAAAAAAAAAAAAAAAATCACACCCTCACACACAGAATCACAGGCCCGACCTTTCCCAGACCCTTCCGGAATATCAGCCTGTTATAGGGAAGCCTACATCTCCCTTTGGAGCGGGAAGACGCACAGTGAGAGTCTACCGAACAGTAAAACCGTTCCGGGGACGGAAAGGGCGATCAAACCGAGCTCTGGGCCCGGAGATTGAAATTCCCTTTGATTCCCGGCCCAATTCGCGCCGGTTCTGCACTAACCTTGAGGCTGTCCCCCGGATCATCCCGGGGGAAGCCCGGTCGGACGGTGGATGAAGCCCTCGGCGGGAAGAGGAGATCCGGGCTTGGTTTCTCCAGCGCCGTCTCTCTCCCCGCCACCCACCAGATCCCGGGAGTCGGCGGGGCCGGCGGGTTGGTGGGAAACCGGGAGAATCGGATCCCGGGCCCGTCCCAGGTGCTGAGGCCGAGAAACGTCCTCGCGGGAGGCCCGGGAACGTGAGACCGAGGGGCGGAAAGAACCAGCCGACGCGGGGCCCTCTGGGGAAGATGGATCCCAGAGGGGCCGGAATTAAGAAGGGGCTAAAGCCCCCTCCGAGCTGGTCCTTTCGCGTTGCCCAGCCCGTCCCCACCCCGCCGCCGAGGGTCCCGCTCAACGCCTGAGGCCTAGCAAGACCCCCCCAGGCTGCGTGGGACAGACAGGGAAGAAATTTGGCAGTCGGTGGTGAGGGGCCGGTCCCCGGGGAGCCCCCCGCCGTCAGGCCCCTCCGAGGATGCCGGCAGGAGGGAACGGCGGGAGGCGGCCCGCCGGGCGGCCTGGGACGTCCGCCCTGAGCCCGAGGTGTTGTCGGTTGAGGAAAAGAGCGGCCAAGGCCTCCGCCCGACGCCCGGGGCCCCGTAGCAGGTAACGGGGCAGGAGGGCCGTCCCCCCTCGCTGACCCCGGGGGGCTCCCGCTCCTCCCCCCAGCCCCGGGAGCCCCCCGTTGGCCCTCGGACCCCGGGGCTTTCCCGCCGGGGGAAGACCGATGGACGGGGGGATCCGGTCCATCCCTGGGCGGATGGATCGAGGTCGGGCCGGGACCTGGTGGCCGGCGGGTGGGGGAGATCCGGCCCCGGCGGGCAGGGGGAGGACCAAAGCAGGCCCCTCCGGCCACGGGCCTCGGCCACCTCGATTCATCCGGGGCCCGGTGCGGACAGGGAGCCCCCGGGCCCTCCGTGCTCTGAGGGTCAATGGCCATGGAGGCTTTAGGAGCCCACGAGGCCAGCATGCGGTGCGGCTCCGGACCCATTGACCCTTGACCCCGCGGCCCCTCCGCCTCCCTGCAGCGGCATGCTCCTGTCGGCCTTTTCCTCTACCTCAAGTTTCCTCTTTCTCCCCCGCGGCGGCGTCTCTTCCTCGGCCGAGGAAAAGACGGGGCGATCCGGGAGTCGGTTTCTCCTCGTCCATCCTGACTGTCCACCTCTCCCTCTCCCGCTGGGCCTCCTCAACCTCTGACCCCCCTCCCTCCCCACCCTCCTGCGTTCCAGGCCGGCCACGGAGCCTAAAACCAAAGCCAAACCCCAGCCCCGCGCAAACCGGGGGCCGGACGAGAGGTAATTCGCGTCCAGGAGAGGCACTTGGCCTGAGGAGGCCGAGAGAATGGAAGCTCATTGCGGGCAGGGAGCGTGTCAGCCGACGTGTCTGACAGAGCGGCATCGCCCAGAAGAAAGGGCCCGGGCGTCCGAGGACCTAGGTTCTAATTCCTGCTCTGTCGATTGGTGCTTTTTTTTTAAACGGTATTTGTCTAGCGCTTACCACGTGTCAGGCGCTGTGCTAAGCGCTGGGAGAGATACCAGCTAATCAGGTCGGACACAGTCCCTGCCTCACTCGGGGCTCGCACTTTGCATCTCCGTTTTACAGATGGGGTAACTGAGGCCCAGGGGAGCGACTTGTCGAGCGCGCACTCTGAATCTCCGTTTTACAGATGGGGTAACCGAGGCCCAGGGGAGCGACTTGTCGAGCGCGCACTCTGAATCTCCGTTTTACAGATGGGGTAACCGAGGCCCAGGGGAGCGACTTGTCCAAGGTCACACGGCAGATACGTGGCGGAGCCGGAATTAGAACCCAGGTCCTCTAGCTCCCAGGCCTTTGCTCGGTCCACTGGGCCCCGCTGCTCCTCTGCTGCTTCTCCCTAAGGTCACGCTGCTTGCTGTGTGACGTGGGGAAGCCGCTTCACTTCTCTGGGCCTCGGTTCTCCTGTTCTCCCACCTACTTCAATCAATCGATCGTATTTACTGAGCGCTTACTGTGTGCGGAGCACTGTACTAAGCGCTTGGGAAGTACAAGTTGGCAACGTATAGAGACGGTCCCTACCCAACAGTGGGCTCACAGTCTACTTAGACTCTGAGCCTCAGGCGGGACAGGGACCGTGTCCAGCCTGATGAACCTCTATCTATCCCAGTGCTTAGACCGGTGTTGGACACATAGTAAGCGCTTAACAAATACTATAAAAAAACCTCTGCTCTATTGGACTCTCCCGAGAGCTTAGTACAGTGCTTTGCACATAGTAAGCGCTTAATAAATGCCATCATTATTATTATTATTATTATCATTATTATTACTGAGTATGTGAGACCTCCAGTGAATCATCTGTAAAATCGGGATTAAGACTGTGAGCCCCCCGTGGGACAGCTTGATCTCCTTGTAACCTCCCCAGCGCTTAGAACAGTGCTTTGCACATAGTAAGCGCTTAATAAATGCCATTATTATTATTATTATTATTATTATTATTATTATTATTATTAGCTGATTGATTGACCCACGGGCCTGAGCGGGAGCGGGTGGGCCCAAGAGAGCAATCCACTGTGCCGGGGATGACGGGTCCGCGTGAGGCCACTATGGGCCGAGACCAGAGGGCCAAACTCCCTTTCGATTCCTTCTCCCAGGTCCTTCCCTTCTGCTGGGGCCACCCGGGGCCTGCTCCAAGCTCTCCTGTCCTTGGCGCTCAAAAGCTGAGGAAAGAGAAAGAGGGGGAACAGGATTTTCTGCCCCTACCTCTCCTGCCCTTAGGCCCTCAGAGGTTGAGGAGAAAGAGAGAAGGGGTGGACGGGTCTTTCCGCCCCTAGCTCTCCTGCCCTTGGCCCTCAGAGGCTGAGGAGAGAGAGTGGACAGGTTAAGCTCTCCCTCCCTTGGCCCTCAGAGGCTAAGGGGAAAGAGAGAAGGGGTGGATGGGTCTTTCTGCCCCAAGCTCTCCTGTCCTTGGCGTTCAGAGG
Organism: Tachyglossus aculeatus; assembly: GCF_015852505.1. Taxonomy (NCBI): domain Eukaryota; kingdom Metazoa; phylum Chordata; class Mammalia; order Monotremata; family Tachyglossidae; genus Tachyglossus; species Tachyglossus aculeatus. The sequence continues at coordinate 134,089,058 of NC_052069.1, read as the reverse complement.
CTGAGGAGAGAGAGAGAGAAAGGGTGGACAGGCCTTTCCACCCCCAAGCTCTCCTGCCCTTGGCCCTCAGAGGCTGAGGAGAGAGAGTGGACAGGTTAAGTTCTCCTTCCCTTGGCCCTCAGAGGCGGAGGAGAAAGAGAGAAAGGGTGGACGGGTCTTTCCGCCCCTAGCTCTCCTTCCCTTGGCGTTCAGAGGCTGAGGAGGGAGGGTGGATAGGTTACGCTCCCCTTCCTTTGGCCCTCAGAGGCTGAGGAGAAAGAGAGAAGGGGTGGACGGGTCTTTCTGCCCCAAGCTCTCCTGTCCTTGGCGTTCAGAGGCTGAGGAGAGAGAGAGAGGGGGTGGACAGGCCTTTCCACCCCAAGCTCTTCTGCCCTTGGCCTTCAGAGACTGAGGAAAAAGAGAGAAGGGGTGGACGGGTCTTTCCGCCCCTAGCTCTCCTGCCCTTGGCCCTCAGAGGCTGAGGAGAGAGAGAGAAAGGGTGGACGGGTCCTTCTTCCCCTAGCTCTGCTGCCCTTGGTCCTCAGAGGCTGAGGAGAGAGAGTGGACAGGTTAAGCTCTCCTTCCTTTGGCCCTCAGAGGCTGAGGAGAGAGAGTGGACAGGTTAAGCTCTCCTTCCTTTGGCCCTCAGAGGCTGAGGAGAAAGAGAGAAGGGGTGGACGGGTCTTTCTGCCCCGGCTCTCCTGCCCTTGGCCCTCGGAGGCTGAGGAGAGAGAGTGGACAGGTTAAGCTCTCCTTCCTTTGGCCCTCAGAGGCTGAGGAGAAAGAGAGAAGGGGTGGATGGGTCTTTCTGCCCCTAGCTCTCCTGCCCTTGGCGTTCAGAAGCTGAGGAGAGAGAGAGAGGGGGTGGACAGGCCTTTCCAACCCAAGCTCTCCTGCCCTTAGCCTTCAGAGGCTGAGAAAAAAGAGAAAAGGGGTGGATGGGTCTTTCTGCCCCTAGCTCTCCTGCCCTTGGTCCTCAGAGGCTGAGGAGAGAGAGTGGACAGGTTAAGCTCTCCTTCCTTTGGCCCTCAGAGGCTGAGGAGAGAAAGTGGACAGGTTAAGCTCTCCTTCCCTTGGCCCTCAGAGGCTGAGGAGAGAGAGTGGACAGGTTAAGCTCTCCTTCCCTTGGCCCTCAGAGGCTGAGGAGAAAGACAGAAGGGGTGGGCAGGCCTTTCCACCCCAAGCTCTCCTGCCCTTGGCCCTCAGAGGCTGAGGAGAGAGAGGGGTTGGACAGGCTCTTCTGAAGACATTCCAGGGCCGGGGAGGGGGTCTATGGGCAGCCCAGGCGGACCCCCAGCGATGCCAGAGGAGGGCCTGGGACATGGGCCGGGACAGAGTCTGCAGGTCCAGAGAGGATTCCAGGCTCTGGGAAGGGACGGCGGGAATGGCGGGAGGGACTCTGGGGTCCTGGGACCAGATCTCCCCGCCCCACCACAGTGTGGGGGGCACCCCTGATGCCCCTCCTGCCGCTTAGAGAGCCTGAGCCTGGGTGCCCCCTCCCCATGGCACAGGCAGTCCGCCCATCTACCGCGGCCAGAGCCCTGTGCCCACTCGACGGCGAGGACGCGGACAGGGGCGGAGGGGGTAGGTGCCCACAGGCAGACACATCTCCGCACATGCCAGGGACGAGACAAGTATACAAGAATATCTGTATTCTTAAGCGCTTTGCACACAGTGAGCGCTCCGTAAATATGAATGAATGAACCGAACGAATACAAAAGCCGGCGGCATCATCATCACAATAATGGCATTTATTAAGCGCTTCCTATGTGCAAAGCACTGTTCTAAGCGCTGGGGAGGTTCCAAGGCGATCGGGTTGTTCTACGGGGGCTCACAGTCTTCATCCCCATTTTCCAGATGAGGGAACTGAGGCACAGAGAAGTGAAGTGACTTGCCCAAAGTCACCCAGCTGACAAGGGGCGGAGCTGGGGTTTGAACCCACGACCTCCGACTCCGAAGCCCGGGCTCTTTCCGCTGAGCCACGCTGCTTCTCACCGAAGCATAGATCAAGCGGTGTGGTTTAGTGGAAAGGGCCCAGGCTTGGGAGTTAGAGGACGTGGGTGCTAATCCCGGCCCCGCCCCTTGTCTGCTGTGTGACCCCGGGCAAGCCGCTTAGCTTCTCTGGGCCTCAGTTCCCTCATCTGTCAAATGGGGATGAAGACTGTGAGCCCCCCGTGGGACAACCTGATCGCCTTGCATCTACCCCAGAGCTCAGAACAGCGCTCGGCACGTAGTAAGCGCTCAACAGATACCGTCGTTATTGTTATTATCAGCAGAATTTAATCGGTCCAATCAATCGTATTTATGGAATGCTTACTCGATAGCAGAGCACTGTACTGATCGCTGGGAGAGTACGATATAGCAGAACCGGTCGACACGTTCCCTGCCCACAATGAGCTAAGGGGGAAGACAGATGTTAATGTAAATAACATAAATAATAAATAGGGGTGAAGACCGCGAGCCCCATGTGGGACAGGGACTGTGTCCAACCCGACCAGCTGGTATCTACCCCAGCGCTTACTACAGTGCCAGGCCAAGAGGAAGCGCTTAACACATGCCACAATCACCCCTCTAGACTAAGCTTGTTGTGGGCAGGGAATGTGTCTGTGTACTGTTGGACTGTCCTCTCCCAAGGGCTTAGGACCGAGCTCGGCACATAGTAAGCGCTCAACAAGTGTGATGTCGATTATTGACTGAGCTCCCGGGGGAAGGAAAATCAAGGACCGAGCTCGGCACATAGTAAGCGCTCAACAAGTGTGATGTCAATTATTGACTGAGCTCCCAGGGGAAGGAAAATCAAGGACCGAGCTCGGCACATAGTAAGCGCTCAACAAGTGTGATGTCGATTATTGATTGAGCTCCCAGGGGAAGGAAAACCAAGGACCGAGCTCGGCACATAGTAAGCGCTCAACAAGTGTGATGTCGATTATTGATTGAGCTCCCGGGGAAAGGAAAACCAAGGACCGAGCTCGGCACATAGTAAGCGCTCAACAAGTATGATGTCGATTATTGACTGAGCTCCCAGGGGAAGGAAAAGCAGCATTATCGTGCTCAGGTCTTGAGCGATGACAACCCTCGGCATGTGTAGCCTTTCAATCAATCAATCAATCAATCGTATTTATTGAGCGCTTCCTGTGTGCAGAGCACTGTACTGAGCGCTTGGGAAGTACAAGTTGGCAACATTTCCTTCCACCTCGGCCTCATGTTCTATCCAGAGAGGCGCGTGTTGGCTGAAAAACGGTCCCTAATGCCCTAGCGCACTCTACCCACGTAACGTATTTATTTATTTCTTTATTTTACTTGTCCATATCTATTCTATTTATTTTATTTTGTTAGTATGTTAGGTTTTGTTCTCTGTCTCCCCCTTTTAGCCTGTGAGCCCACTGTTGGGTAGGGACTGTCTCTATGTGATGCCAATTTGTACTTCCCAAGCGCTTAGTACAGTGCTCTGCACATAGTAAGCGCTCAATAAACACGATTGACGATGATGACGATGGTAACGTAGCCAGAAATCCGTGTACCGGGAGGACGGCGTCCCTCCGGGGACGCTCGTCCTGGGGGACGGGGACGGTCTCTGACTCCCTGTCTTTCTCTATATGTTGTATACTGTCTCTATATGTTGCCAACTTGTACTTCCCAAGCGCTCAGTCCAGCGCTCTGCACACAGTAAGCGCTCAATAAATACGATTGATGATGATGATGATGATGGTAACGTAGCCAGAAATCCGTGTACCGGGAGGACGGTGTCCCTCCGGGGACGCTCGTCCTGGGGGACGGGGACGGTCTCTGACTCCCTGTCTTTCTCTATATGTTGTATACTGTCTCTATATGTTGCCAACTTGTACTTCCCAAGCGCTTAGTCCAGTGCTCTGCACATAGTAAGCGCTCAATAAACACGATTGACGATGATGACGATGGTAACGTAGCCAGAAATCCGTGTACCGGGAGGACGGCGTCCCTCCGGGGACGCTCGTCCTGGGGGACGGGGACTGTCTCTGACTCCTTGTCTTTCTCTATACGTTGTATACTGTCTCTATATGTTGCCAACTTGTACTTCCCAAGCGCTCAGTCCAGCGCTCCGCACACAGTAAGCGCTCGATAAATACGATTGATGGATGATGGATGGACCGGGGGCTGGGGAGGGAATCCGGCGTGGAGATCAATCGAGCGCATTTACTGAGCGCTTACTGCGTGCGGAGCACTGGACTAAGCGCTTGGGAAGTCCAAGTCGGAGAGAAAGGATGGCTGGCGTGTCTTCCAAGCGCTTAGAACGGTGCTCAGGTGCTCATGGTAGGTGCTCAAAAAAGACCACCGGATGGATGGATGAGGGGGAGATGACCCTCTTCGCCCCTTTCTCTCGGTCCAGGCTGTTGGCAGAGCGGCAGCGGCACAGCTTCGGGCTGCACAGGGTGGCATGCCTGGGCACGGAGGTGCACCTCTCCCTCTGCCCCTTCGAGTTCACCGAGGCCAACGGCACCGGTCAGTGCCCGGGGGGGGCCCCGGCCGTGGTCGGCTGCGTGCTGGGCCCCCTCTATGCCGCTGCCCACTCCCAGAAGAAGAAGCAGCAGCCGCCGCCGCAGGGAGAGGTGAGTGCCCCGCCGCGGGGGAGACCCCCCAACCTCCTCACGGCGCCGCGGGAAATGCGAATTCAATGGCGTTCATTGAGCGCTTACCGTGTGCGGAGCGCTGCACGAGGCGCTTGGGAGAGTACGGTACGACGATAAGCAGGAGCTACCGGTCTAGAGATAAGTGTGGTGTCTGTTGAGCGGTTACAACGTGCCAGGCGCTGTGCCAAGCGCTGGGCGGATACCACCGAATCAGACCGGACGCGGGCCCTGTCCCACGTGGGGCTCGCGGTCTCTGTCCCCGTTTTCCGGAGGGGGAAACTGAGGCCCGGGGAAGTGACTTCCCCCTTCTAGACTGCGAGCCCGCTGTTGGGTAGGGACCGTCCCTTTATGTTGCCAACTTGGACTTCCCAGGCGCCCAGTACAGTGCTCTGCACGCAGTAAGCGCTCAATAAATACCACTGAATGAATGAATGAATGATTTGCCCATGGTCACACAGCAGACGATAATAACAGCGACATTTGAGAAGTGCTTATTATACTTATATTAATTATAATAATTAACAACTATATTGTAATTAATATATAACATACTATTAATCATGATTATCGATTATTATAATTATATTAATTATATTAATTAATAATATATTATGATCATTATATGATATTGATTATTATGATTGTGTTAGCTATAATAATTGATAATTGTACTATAAACAATATGATATAATATTAATTAATTAATTATGATAATTGATAATTACGTTGAAATCGATATGTGATATAATATTAATTAATTAATTATTAACATTATTAATTATTATATTAATTATTATATTAATTGATTAACTAATTATGATAATTGATAATTACGTTGAAATCGATATGTGATATAATATTAATTAATTATTAACATTATTAATTATTATATTAATTAATTAGGTGCTTCCCAAGCGCTTAGTACAGTGCTCTGCACATAGTAAGCGCTCAATAAATACGATTGATTGATTGATTGATTAATGTAGTGTAATGCTAATAATTATATAATGATTGTGTTAATTGATAATTATATAATAATTAAATAATAATAACAGTAATGATATTGATGATAATAATAATAATAATAATGGCATTTGTTTAGCGCTTACCACGTGCGAAGCACTGTTCTAAGCGCTGGGGGGGATACCAGGTGATCAGGTGGCCCCACGTGGGGCTCACGGTCTTCATCCCCACTTGGCAGATGAGGGAACTGAGGCACGGCGAAGTTCGGTGGCTTGCCTAAGGCCACACGGCTGACAAGTGGCGGAGCGGGGATTTGAACCCACGACCTCTGGGTCCCCAAGCCCGGGCTCCCGCCCCTGCGCCCCGCCGCTGCCAGGCGCCGCGCCAAGCGCTGGGTGGGCTGGACCGAACCGGCCCCCATCCCCATTTGCCAGAGGGGGGGACCGAGGCCCAAGGCCACGCGGCCGGCGAGTGGCGGCGCCGGGATTAGAACCCGGGCCCGGCCCGCTAGGCCTCGCCGCCCGGCGCTCCTCCTCGGCGAGGGAAGGCCGCTCAGGCGGAAACGTCCTCTCTTCCCACTGCAGTGGCGGCTGCGCCTGAAGGGCGGTGCCCGGCCCGGGGAGGGCAGAGTGGAGGCCCTGCGGGCGGGCAAGTGGGGCACCGTGTGCGACCACCGGTGGGACCTGCAGGCCGCCAGCGTGCTCTGCCGCGAGCTCGGCTTCGGCAGCGCCAGGGAGGCCCTCGGCGGGGCCCGCATGGGCCAAGGTGAGCCGGGGGCCCGCGGGCGGCGGGGAACCCGGGCCCGCTGCGGCGGAACCCGGCGGGCGCTTACTAGGCTGCTGCACATAGTAAGCGCTTCACAGATACCATCGTCATTATGATTATCATCCAGCTCTTAGAACAGAGTTGGCCCATTGTAAGCGCTTAACAAATACCATCGTCGTTATGATTATTATCCAGCTCTTAGACCGGAGCTTGGCCCATAGTAAGAGCTTCACAAATACCATCGTCGTTATGATGATTATCCAGCTCTTAGACCGGAGCTTGGCCCATAGTAAGCGTTTCTTCACAAATACCATCGTCGCTATGATTATTATCCAGCTCTTAGACCAGAGCTTGGCACATAGTAAGCGCTTCTTCACAAATACCATCATCATTATGATTATTGTCCTGCTCTTAGAACAGAGCTTGGCCCATAGTAAGCGCTTCACAAATACCATCGTCGTTATGATTATTATCCAGCTCTTAGACCAGAGCTTGGCCCATAGTAAGTGCTTAACAAATACCATCATCATTATGATTATTATCCAGCTCTTAGACCAGAGCTTGGCCCATAGTAAGCACTTCTTCACAAATACCATCATCATTATGATTATTGTCCTGCTCTTAGAACAGAGCTTGGCCCATAGTAAGTGCTTCACAAATACCATCGTCGTTATGATTATTATCCAGCTCCTAGAACAAAGCTTGGCCCATAGTAAGCGCTTCACAAATACCATCGTCGTTATGATTATTATCCAGCTCTTAGAACAGTGCTTTGCACATAGTAAGCGCTTAACAAATACCATCATCATTATGATTATTGTCCAGCTCTTAGAACAGAGCTTGGCCCATAGTAAGTGCTCACAAATACCATCGTTATGATTATTATCCAGCTCTTAGAACAGAGCTTGGCCCATAGTAAGCGCTTAGCAAATACCATCATCATTATGATTATTATCCAGCTCTTAGACCAGAGCTTGGCACATAGTAAGGGCTTAACAAAAACAATCATCATTATGATTATTATCCAGCTCTTAGACCAGAGCTTGGCCCATAGTAAGCGCTTCACAAATACCATCATCGTTATGATTACTATCCAGCTCTTAGACCAGTGCTTTGCTCATAGTAAGCGCTTCACAAATACCACCGTCATTATGATTATTATCCAGCTCTTAGACCAGAGCTTGGCACATAGTAAGCGCTTCTTCACAAATACCATCATCATTATGACTATTGTCCTGCTCTTAGAATGGAGCTTGCACATAGTAAGCGCTTAACAAATACCATCGTCGTTATGATTATTATCCAGCTCTTAGACCAGTGCTTGGCCCATAGTAAGCACTTCACAAATACCATCGTCATTATGATTATTATCCAGCTCTTAGACCAGAGCTTGGCCCACGGTAAGCGCTTCACAAATACCATCGTCATTATGATTATTATCCAGCTCTTAGAACAGAGCTTGGCACATAGTAAGCGCTTTTAACAAATACCATCGTCGTTATGATTATTATCCAGCTCTTAGACCAGAGCTTGGCGCATAGTAAGGGCTTAACAAAAACAATCATCATTATGATTATTATCCAGCTCTTAGACCAGAGCTTGGCCCATAGTAAGCGCTTCACAAATACCATCGTCGTTATGATTATTATCCAGCTCTTAGAACAGAGCTGGGCCCATAGTAAGCGCTTCTTCACAAATACCATCATCATTATGATTATTATCCAGCTCTTAGAACAGAGCTTGGCCCACAGTAAGCGCTTCACAAATACCACCGTCGTTATGATTATTATCCAGCTCATAGAACAGAGCTTGGCACATAGTAAGCGCTTCTTCACAAATACCATCATCGTTATGATTATTATCCAGCTCTTAGACCAGTGCTTTGCACATAGTAAGCACTTCACAAATACCATCATCATTAAGATTATTATCCAGCTCTTAGACGAGAGCTTGGCCCATAGTAAGCGCTTCACAAATACCATCGTCGGTATGATTATTATCCAGCTCTTAGACCAGAGTTGGCCCATTGTAAGCGCTTCACAAATACCATCGTCGTTATGATTATTATCCAGCTCTTAGACCAGAGCTTGGCCCATAGTAAGTGCTTAACAAATACCATCATCATTATGATTATTGTCCAGCTCTTAGACCAGAGCTTGGCGCATAGTAAGGGCTTAACAAAAACAATCATCATTATGATTATTATCCAGCTCTTAGACCAGAGCTTGGCCCATAGTAAGCACTTCTTCACAAATACCATCGTCATTACGATTATTATCCAGCTATTAGACCAGTGCTTTGCACATAGTAAGCGCTTAACAAATACCATCATCATTATGATTATTGTCCAGCTCTTAGAGCTTGGCCCATAGTAAGCGCTTAACAAATACCATCATCATTATAATTATTATCCAGCTCTTAGACCAGAGCTTGGCCCACGGTAAGTGCTTCACAAATACCATCATCATTATGTTTATTATCCAGCTCTTAGACCAGTGCTTGGCACATAGTAAGCGCTTTTAACAAATACCATCATCATTATGATTATTATCCAGCTCTTAGACCAGTGCTTGGCACATAGTAAGCGCTTTTAACAAATACCATCATCATTATGATTATTATCCAGCTCTTAGACCAGTGCTTGGCCCATAGTAAGCGCTTAACAAATACCATCATCATTATGATTATTATCCAGCTCTTAGAACAGAGCTTGGCACACAGTAAGCGCTTAACAAATACCACCATCATTATGATTATTATCCAGATCCTAGAACAAAGATTAGCACATAGTAAGCGCTTAACAAATACCATCATCAATATGATTATTATCCAGCTCTTGGACCAGAGCTTGGCCCATAGTGAGCGCTTCACAAATACCATCGTCATTATGATTATTATCCAGCTCTTAGAACAGAGCTTGGCCCATAGTAAGCGCTTAACAAATACCATTATTATTATTATTATTATTCAGCTCTTAGAACAGACCTTGGCACATAGTAAGCGCTTAACAAACGCCGTTATGACGTGCAGAGCGCTGGACAAAGTGCTCGGGAGGGGAGGACACAGCGGAATTAGTGGGCGCCTTCCCTGACCGTAACGAGCTTACGGTCTAGAGGCGATCAGTTGATCAAGGGTGCTTATCGAAGGCTTACTCTGTGCAGAGCGTTGTACGGAGCGCTGGGGAGAGTCTGATAGAACAGAACCGACAGACGGTCCCTCCCACAGAGAGCTTCCAGTCTACAGGGACGGCCTACAGTCAATCCATGAATCCACGGTGTTTATCAAGCAATTACTATGTGCTGAGCACTGTACTAAGCGCTTGGGAGAGCCCAAGAGAACAGAATTGGTAAACACATTCCCTCTCACTGTGAGCTTCCAGTCTAGAGGGACAGTCTACATCAATCAATGAATCCACGGTGTTTATCAAGCAATTACTATGTGCTGAGCACTGTACTAAGCGCTTGGGAGAGCCCAAGAGAATAGAATTGGTAAACCTGTTCCCTCTCACTGTGGGCTTCCAGTCTAGAGGGACAGTCTACATCAATCAATGAATCCACGGTGTTTATCAAGCAATTACTATGTGCTGAGCACTGTACTAAGCGCTTGGGAGAGCCCAAGAGAATAGAATTGATAAACCTGTTCCCTCTCACTGTGAGCTTCCAGTCTAGAGGGACAGTCTACATCAATCAAGGAATCCACGGTGTTTATCAAGCAATTACTACGTGATGAGCACTGTACTAAGCGCTTGGGAGAGCCCAAGAGAATAGAATTGATAAACCTGTTCCCTCTCACTGTGGGCTTCCAGTCTAGAGGGACAGTCTACATCAATCAAGGAATCCACGGTGTTTATCAAGCAATTACTATGTGCTGAGCACTGTACTAAGCGCTTGGGAGAGCCCAAGAGAATAGAATTGATAAACCTGTTCCCTCTCACTGTGAGCTTCCAGTCTAGTAAGCCAGTCTACATCAGTCAATAAATCCATGGTGTTTATCAAGCACGTACTATGTACTGAGCACCGTACTAAGTGCTTGGGAGAGTCCAACAGACAAGTTCCCGCCCGCAAAGAGCTTCCAGTCTAGAGGGCCGGCCTACAGTCAATCAATGAATCCATGGTGTTTATCAAGTACTTACTACGTGCTGAGCGCTGTACGAAGCGCTTGCGAGGGTCCGCCGGAACAGAGTCGGTCTGATCGGGTGGCATTCGTTCCATCATCATCAATCGTATTTATTGAGCGCTGACTATGTGCAGAGCACTGGACTAAGCGCTTGGGAAGTACAAACTGGCAACGTATATTTATCCGTCGTATTTATCGCGTGCGGAGCACCGGGCTAAGCGCTCGGGAGGAGGCAGGATGATACACGGATACGTCCTGCCCACGACGAGCTTTCAGTCCAGTGGCGTCTGAGGCCGAGGAGGGTGGGGGGGTGTGCTGAACGCCCCCTGACCGTCCCCCGCGCCCCGCCGCAGGCATGGGCCCCATCCACCTGACGGACGTGCGCTGCGGGGGCCGGGAGCCGTCTCTGTGGAGCTGCTCCTACAGGAACATCACGGCCGACGACTGCTCCCACAGCGAAGACGCCGGGGTCCGCTGCAACGTCCCCTACACCGGCGCCGAGACTATGGTCAGGACGCCCCCCGCCCATCACCCCCCGCTCCGGCCCGGCTCCGGCCTGGCTTAATGGACACCCACTGGGGGTTCGTCATCTTCGACCGGGCCCGGATTTTGGGGACCGGTGGGGACGGGGTCTCAGCCCCCCGTTTCCTTTGAGGGAGCTGCGTCCAGCCGGATGGGCCTCTCGGGAGAGTGAGGCACTTCTCTGGGCCTCAGTTCCCCCATCTGCAAAATGGGGGTGAAGACTGTGAGCCCCACGTGGGACAACTCGATCACCTTGTATCCCCTCCAGCGCTTAGAACAGTGCTCCGCGCGTAGTAAGCGCTTAACAGATGCCATCATTATTATTATTATCATCATCAATCGTATTTATTGAGCGCTTACTGTGGGCAGAGCACTGTACTAAGCGCTTGGGAAGTACAAATTGGCAACATATATTACCCCAAAAGCAGAGACACCCCCCCACCCCTGGACATTGGGACGGGCCCACATGCCCACCCCCGTCGGAAATGCCACCCTGCTTTTTTTTCTTAAATGGTTTTTGTCCAGCGCTTACTATGTACCAGTCTTTTAGACTGTGAGCCCACTGTTGGGTAGGGACCGTCTCTATATGTTACCAATTTGTACTTCCCAAGCGCTTAGTACAGTGCTCTGCACACAGTAAGCACTCAATAAATACGATTGATGATATGTTGCCAACTTGTACTTCCCAAGCGCTTAGTACAGTGCTCTGCACACAGGAAGCGCTCCATAAATACGATTGATGATATGTTGCCAACTTGTACTTCCCAAGCGCTTAGTCCAGTGCTCTGCACACAGTAAGCGCTCAATAAATACGATTGATTGATTGATTGATTACCAGGCACTGTACTGAGCGCCGGGGGAGAGCCAAGCTAATCAGGCAGGACGCAGTCCCCGTCCCCCCCGTGGGACTGACAGTCTTCATCCCTATTTGCCGGGGGCGCGAACTGAGGCCCAGAGAAGTGAAGTGACTTTCCAAGGTCACCCAACAGGCAAGCGGCGGGGCCGGGATTAGAACCCAGGTCCCTCTGAATCCCGGGCCCGGGTTTTATCCACTAGAAGACGAGGCCCCCACCTCGCTTCCTAAGTGAAGCAGAGAAGCAGCACGGCTCAGTGGAAAGAGCCCGGGCTTGGGAGTCAGAGGTCGTGGGTTCGAATCCCGGCTCCGCCGCTTGTCGGCTGGGTGACTTGGGGCAAGTCACTTCACTTCTCTGGGCCTCAGTTCCCTCATCTGTAAAATGGGGATGAAGACTGGGAGCCCCACGTGGGACAACCTGATCACGTTGTATCCCCCCCAGTGTTCGATGTGTCTCAAAGTTGTACCTCCCAAGCGCTTAGTACAGTGCTCTGCACACAGTAAGCGCTCAATAAATAATAATAATAATAATGACGGCATTTATTAAGCGCTTACTATGTGCAAAGCACTGTTCTATACGATTGAAATAGAACAGTGCTTGGCACATGGTAAGAGCTCAACAAATACCACCATTATTATTATTACTAGTCCTAAATCTTAGGGTCAGAGTTGAAGGGGTGAGGGGGTGTCCCCCGATGCTTATTCATTCATTCGGTTGTATTTATTGAGCGCTTACTACGCGCAGAGCAGTCTATAATCAATCAATCGCATTTATTGAGCGCTTACTGTGTGCAGAGCACTGGACTAAGCGCTTGAAGCCTATAAGTAATAATGCTGCTTGTCAGGCTCTCACTACGTGCCAAGCACTATTCGAAGCACTGGGGTAGATAGAAGCGAATTCATTCACTCAATCGTATTTATTGAGCGCTTACTGTGTGCAGAGCACTGGACTAAGCGCTTGAAGCCTATAAGTAATAATGCTGCTTGTCAGGCTCTCACTACGTGCCAAGCACTATTCGAAGCACTGGGGTAGATAGAAGCGAATTCATTCACTCAATCGTATTTATTGAGCGCTTACTGTGTGCAGAGCACTGTACTAAGCGCTTGAAGCCTATAAGTAATAATGCTGCTTGTCACGCTCTCACTACGTGCCAAGCACTATTCGAAGCACTGGGGTAGATAGAAGCGAATTCATTCATTCAATCGTATTTATTGAGCGCTTACCGTGTGCAGAGCACTGTACTAAGCGCTTGGGAAGTACAAGCTGGCAACACATATAGTCCCTACCCAACAACGGGTAGCGAATGAGGTCGGACCACGGTCCCCGTCCCATGTAGGTCTCCTAGTCTCCATCCCCATTTCACAGAGGAGGTCGCTGAGGCCCGAGAAGCCGAGCGGGCGGCCCAAAGCCGCACAGCAGATGAGTGGCGGAGTCGGGATCAGCCCCCGTGCTTAGAATAATAAAAATAACGGTGCTTTTAAGCGCTTACTATGTGCAAAGCACTGTTCTAAGCGCTGAGGAGGGGGGGATACAAGGTGATCAGGTTGTCCCACGGGGGGCTCACAGTTTTCATCCCCATTTTCCAGATACAAGGTGATCAGGTTGTCCCACGGGGGACTCCCGGTCTTCATCCCCATTTTCCAGATACAAGGCGATCAGGTGGTCCCACGGGGGGGCTCCCGGTCTTCACCCCCATTTTCCAGATGAGGGAACTGAGGCCCAGAGAAGCGAAGCGGCTTGCCGGGATTCGAACCGACGACCTCTGACCCTCGAGCCCGGGCTCTTTCCGCTTCAGGAGCGGGCTGGGCACCCAGCGGGCGCTTCGCGGCCCCCCGTCGCCGTCACCCGCGCCCCTCCGCCTGCCGGGCCGGGCCCCGGCGACGTCCGCCGCCTCCTCCGTGTCTCCGCAGATCCGCCTGAGCGGGGGCCGCAGCCGGTTCGAGGGACGGGTGGAAGTTCGGGTCGGGGGGCCCGGGGCCGGCCCCCCGAGGTGGGGGCTGATCTGCGGGGACGGCTGGGGCACGCTGGAGGCCGCGGTGGCCTGCCGGCAGCTCGGCCTGGGCTTCGCCAACCACGGCCTGCAGGTGGGTGCCCGGGCGGCGCCGCGGGGGCGGGCGCGCCGACCCCCCGGCCGGGCCCGCCCCGACGCCCCTCGGCCTCCGTCCGCAGGAGACCTGGTACTGGGATGCCAGCAACGTGACCGAGATGGTGTACAGCGGGGTGCGCTGCGCCGGGCACGAGCTGACCTTGGCGCGGTGCCCGCGGCACGACGCGGGCGTCTCCTGCAAGAGGACCAGCCCCCGCTTCTCCGCCGGGGTCATCTGCTCTGAGAGTGAGCGGCGGGGCCGGGCGGGCTGGGGGGCGGGTGCCCGGGGGGGTGCCCGGCTGTGACGCCCCCGTGTCCGACGTCCCGGGCCCCAGCGGCGTCGGACCTGGTGCTGCACGCGGGCCTGGTGCAGGAGACGGCCTACATCGAGGACCGGCCGCTGCACATGCTGTACTGCGCCGCCGAGGAGAACTGCCTCTCGCGCTCGGCCCGCGGTGCCAACTGGCCCTACGGGCACCGCCGCCTGCTGCGCTTCTCCTCCCAGATCCACAACCTCGGGCGGGCCGACTTCCGCCCCAAGGCCGGGCGCCACTCCTGGGTCTGGCACGAGTGCCACGGGTGCGTACGCGGGGCGGGGGGCGAGGCCCCGCTCGCTCCTTCAGTCGCATTTATTGAGCGCTTACTGCGTGCGCAGCGCTGGGCTAGGCGCTCGGGATGTACAAGGAGGCGACGCAGGCGACGACAACGGGCTCACGGTCTAGGAGGGGGAGACGGACAACGGAACAAAACGGGTGGACGGGTGTCAGGCCGTCAGGACAAACAGAATTAAAGCTAGATGCACACTCTATTTATTTTACTTGTCCATATCTATCCTATTTATTTTATTTTGTTAGTATGTTTGGTTTTGTTCTCCGTCACCCCCTTTAAGACCGTGAGCCCGCTGTTGGGTAGGTACCGTCTCCAGATGTTGCCGACTTGTCCTTCCCAAGCGCTTGCTCTGCACACGGCAAGCGCTCAATAAATACGACTGATTGATCATTAACAAAAGAAATCGAATCAATCGATCGTATCTATTGAGCGCTGACTGTGTGCAGAGCACCGTACTAAGCGCTTGGGAAGTACAAGTTGGCAACATATAGGGAATAGTGAGTACGTACCAGTTCCCTCATCTGTCAAATGGGGATTAAGACTGTGAGCCCCACGTGGGACAACCTGGTTTGCCTCGTATCCCCCCCCCGGTGCTTAGAACAGTGCTTGGCACATAGTAAGCGCTTAACAAATCAACCAATCAATCAATCAATCATATTTATTGAGCACTTACTGTGTGCAGAGCACTGTACTAAGCGCTTGGGAAGTCCAAGTTGGCAACACCTAGAGACGGTCCCTACCCAACAGTGGGCTCACAGTCTAGAAGGGGGAGACAGACGTCATTATTGTGTACCGGTAAAATAGAGTGATAAATCCGTACCAACACATATACAGGTGCTGTGGGGAGGGGAAGGAGGTAGGGCCGGGGGGATGGGGAGGAGGAGAGGAAGAAGGGGGCTCAGTGTGGGAAGGCCTCCTGGAGGAGGTGAGCTCTCAGTAGGGCTTTGACGTCTTCTATTTGTTACTATTTATTTTATTTTGTTAGTATGTTTGGTTTTGTCTCCCCCTCTTAGACTGTGAGCCCGCTGTTGGGTAGGGACTGTCTCTAGACGTTGCCAATTTGGACTTCCCAAGCGTTTAGTCCAGTGCTCTGCACACAGTAAGCGCTCAATAAATACGATTGATTGACTGATTGATTGATTGATTCTAGACTGTGAGCCCACTGTTGGGTAGGGACTGTCTCTAGATGTTGCCAACCTGTACTTCCCAAGCGCTTAGTCCCGTGCTCTGCACACAGTAAGTGCTCAATAAATACGACTGAATGAATGAATGAATGAATGAATGAATGAATGAAAGAGAGCTGCTGTGCGGAGGGAGGGCATTCCAGGCCAGGGGGAGGACGTGGGCCGGGGGTCATCATCATCATCATCATCGATCGTATTTATTGAGCGCTTACTATGTGCAGAGCACTGGACTAAGCGCTTGGGAAGCACAAATTGGCAACATATAGAGACAGTCCCTACCCAACTGTGGGCTCACAGTCTAAAAGGGGGAGACAGAGAACGAAACCAAACCTACTAACAAGATAAAATAAATAGAAGAGATATGGACAAGTAAAATAAATAAATAAATAGAGTAATAAATCTGTACAAACGTATATACAAAATAAAATAAATAGAATAGATATGTACAAATAAATTAAATAGAGTAAAAAAATACGTACAAACATATATCCATATATACAGGTGCCGTGGGGAGGGGAGGGAGCTAAGATGGGGGGATGGAGAGGGGGACGAGGGGGAGAGGAAGGAAGGGGTCGATGGTGGGGGGACGGGCGAGAACGGGCGACTGCCCCCCACCCCGGCGGCCCCGTCTGCCCTCTCCTCTCTCTCGCTCCTCCCGCAGCCACTACCACAGCATGGACGTCTTCACTCACTACGACATCCTGACTCCCAACGGCAGCAAGGTGGCCGAGGGCCACAAGGCCAGCTTCTGCCTGGAGGACACCGAGTGTCAGGAGGGTGAGCCAAGCTGGGGTCTTGGGCCGCCCCCCGCGGGGCCCTTGCCCACCGACCCTACTGGTCCTCCGCGCTCGACGGATGCCACCCATCGACGGGTCTACGGGCCGCCGCCCCTGGCCCGACCCATGGGGCTTGGGCGGACTCCGGGGGCGGCCTAAGACTCCTTCAGCCCGTGCGGGGCGACTCCACTTCCTCCTTCTCCTCCTCCTCCTCGCCCACCCAGACGTCTCCAAACGCTACGAGTGCGCCAACTTCGGGGAGCAGGGCATCACCGTGGGCTGCTGGGACCTGTACCGCCACGACATCGACTGCCAGTGGATCGATATCACCGACGTGAAGCCGGGGAATTACATCTTGCAGGTCGGCGGCGGGGGGCCGGTGCCGGGGCCACGTCCATCAATCGATCGATCGTATTTATTGAGCGCTTACTGTGTGCAGAGCACTGGACTAAGCGCTTGGGAAGTACAAGTTGGCACGGTCGGGAGGGGGCCGGGGGGCGTGGGCACCCCTCGCTGGGGGTCAGGTCGGGAGTGCTGTCCCGTGGGGGACGGGCCTGGGGAAGGTGACTTCCCACCGGGATACTGGGGCTGAGGAATGAATTAAAAGCGACGTGACCCGGGCTCATCCCGGCTCCGCCACCCGTCTGCTGGGCGACCCTGGGCGGGTCGCTTCACTTCTCTGGGCCTCATCCTTAAAGGGGGGGCGGGGGATGAAGACCGTGAGCCCCCCGTGGGACGGGGACCGGGTCCGACCCCGTTAGCCTGTATCTAGCCCAGCGCTCAGTACGGTGCCCGGCACATTGTAAGCGCTGAACGGATTCCGTTAAAAAAAAACGGGATCACCAGCTGGGTGAGGGGTGTGGTGGGAATTTCCCACCTTGGAGTCAGTTTTCCTGACTCGGTCATCTTCAGCTCCTCTCCCTCCTACTTAGACCGCGAGCCACATGCGGGACGACGATTCTGCCTGACCTCAATTCCCTCTACTTTCCCTGGCCCTTTTTTTTTTCCGTTAATAATAATAATAATAATAATAATGGCATTTATTAAGCGCTTACTATGTGCAGAGGACTGTTCCAAGTGCTGGGGAGGTTACCAGGTGATCAGGTTGTCCCATGTGGGGCTCGCGGTCTTCACCCCCGTTTGACAGATGAGGTAACTGAGGCCCAGAGAAGTGACTTGCCCAGTCACCCAGCTGACAAGCGGCGGGGCCGGGATTTGAACCCGTGACCTCTGACTCCAAAGCCCAGGCTCTTTCCACTGAACCACGCTGCTTCCCAGTGCTCAAATGCTTCCCACTAAGCATTTAAGCGCTTACTATGTGCTAGACGCTGTGCAGGGAACGTGTCTACGGGCTCCGTTGCATCCTACTCTCCCATGTGCGTCTTTGGGAAGGAGCGTGGCCTCCTGGGTAGAGCCTGGGCCTGCGGGGGCCTGGGTTCTAATTCCGGCTCCGCCACCTGTCTGCTGGGTGACCTCGGGCAAGTCGCTTCACTTCTCTGGGCCTCGGTTTCCTCCTCTGTAAAAACGGGGGTGAAGACGGTGAGCCCCACGTGGGGCAGGGGCCGGGTCCAACCCGGTTAGCTCGCATCTTCCTTAGCTCTTAAAACAGCGCCTGACACACAATAAGTGCAACCTCCCCAGCGCTTAGAACAGTGCTTTGCACATAGTAAGCGCCACATACCTGCTGTGGGACCTTGGCAAGTCGCTTCACTTCTCTGGGCCTCAGTTCCCTCATCTGGAAAATGGGGATTAAGCCTGTGAGCCCCATCTGGGACAGGGACTGTGTCCAACCTGACTAGCCAGGGCTTAGAACAGTACTTGGCACATAGTAAGCGCTTAACAAATACCACAAACATTATTATTAGTAGTAATGATAACAATAACCATCCCTGCATCACTAGGTACCTGCTGTATGACCTTGGACAAGTCACTTAACTTCTCTAAGCCTCAGTTAAGTCTCCTGTGAAATGGGGATTCAATCCCTCTTCTCCCTCCTACTAGGAATGTGAGTCCCTAGTGGGACCTGATTATCTTGTATTGACCCCAGCGCTTAGTACGGTGCTTGGCCTATAGTAAGAGCTTAATGAGGCGCTTAGTAAGCGCTCAATAAATACGATCAAATGAATGAATGATGCCTGGTACATGTTTTGCTGTCTGTCTCCCCCCCCCTTCTAGACTGTGAGCCCGCTGCGGGCAGGGAGGGTCTCTCTTTGTTGCTGAACTGTCCTTCCCAAGCGCTTAGTACAGTGCTCTGCACACAGTAAGCGCTCAATAAATACAATGAAATGAAATGAAATGAATGAGGCCTTCCCAGACTGAGCCCCTCTTTCCTGTACTCTATTTATTTATTTTACTTGGACGTATCTATTCTATTTATTTTATTTGGTTAATACGTTTTGTTTTGTTGTCCGTCTCCCCCTTCTAGACTGTGAGCCCGCCGTTGGGTAGGGACCGGCTCTAGATGTTGCCAACTTCGACTTCCCAAGCGCTTAGTACAGTGCTCCGCACACAGTAAGCGCTCAATAAATACGATTGAACGAATGAATGAACAAAAGCCGTTCTTATTACGGCGCTCTGCCCACGGTCAGCGCTCAATAAATGACTGATTGATTGATTGCCCTGTACTGAGCCCCACACGGGGCTCACCGTCTTCATCCCCCTTTTTCCAGATGAGGAAACTGAGGCCCAGAAAAGTGAAGTGACTTGCCCCAAGGTCCCACAGCAGCCAAGCGGCAGAGCCGGGATTAGAACCCAGGTCCTCCTGACTCTTAGGCCCGGGCTCTAGCCACTAGGCTACACTGCTTCACTTCCAAACACCCCCATCATCCGCTCTCAACCGAGTCTCAATACGCGCGAAGCAGCGTACTGAGCGGCGGCGTGGCTCGGTGGAAAGGGCCCGGCCTTGGGAGTCAGAGGTCACGGGTTCCAATCCTGCCTCTGCCAGTTGTCGGCTGGGTGGCTTGGGGCAAGTCACTCGCCTTCCCTGGGCCTCAGTCCCCTCATCTGTAAAACGGGGGTGAAGACTGTGAGCCCCACGCGGGACAACCTGATCACCTTGCATCCCCCCCCGCCCCGCCTAGCGCTTCGCACAGAGTAAGCGCTTAACAAATACCATCGTTATTATCATCATCATCATCAATCGTATTTATTGAGCGCTTACTATGTGCAGAGCACTGTACTAAGCGCTTGGGAAGTACAAATTGGCAACATAGAGAGACGGTCCCTACCCAACAGCGGGCTCACAGTCTAAAAGGAGGGAGACAGAGAACAAAACCAAACATACTAACAAAATAAAATAAATAGAAGAGAATATTATATGCGACGTCCAGACCCATTCAACCCATCCTCCCCTTGGAGGCTCTCCCCCGTTGTCTTCCCCGGTCCTATTTGGTGAATAACAACTGTAATAATAATTGTGGTATTTGTTGAGCCCCTACTCTGTCCTGAGCACCGTACTGAGCGAATCAGGTTGGACCCGGTCTCCATCCAGCGTGGGATTCGCCTCCTCCATCCCCATTTCATAGCCGAGGCAACTGAGGCCCAAGGTCACACGGCAGACCAGCGGCGGCGCCGGGATTAGAACGCGTGACCTTCTGACCCCTAGGCCCCTGCTCTGTCCGCTAAATCCGCTATATGCCTAGCTAATTCCTGGCAGCCGAGCGTGAAGCGCTGTACTGAGCGCTTAGCAGAGTTCAAAGGCAGCCATGGACGGGATCGCTGCCCGCTGCGGGCTTTTACTGCCTAACGGAGCGGGTGGACGGGCAAAAATGATTTACAAAGCGTGGAAGCGGGAGGAAGATCAAGGAGAGAGAAGGGGCGCGGCTGCAGCCCGGGGCCTTGGAGTCGGAAGGACCTGGGTTCTAATCCTGACTCCGCCGCGTGACCTCACGCAACTTCTCTGGATCTCGGCTGCTTCACCTGTACAATGGGGACGAAGAGCGTGAGCCCCACGGGGGACAGGGACCGCGTCCAACCCGATTAGCTTGTCTCAGCCCCGGAGCTCAGTACGGCGCCTAACAAATGACACAAAAAAGACGCGACAGGTCACACTACGCGTGTATCAGGAGAAAAGCATCACGACAATAACTCAGTAGTGACGAATAACGTACATAGGTATCTAAGACTAGGGATAAAATACATCAGCACCAAGATTGGTAATGGGGGGATGCGGTTGGGAGAGTTTAGTGGATAGATCACAAACCTGGAAGTCAGGAGGCCTGGGTTCTAATCCTGCTCCGCCACTTGTCTGCTCGGTGATCTTGGCCAAGTCACTTCATTTTTCTGGGCCTCGGTTCCCTCATCTGCAAAATGGGGATGGAGGCTGTGAGCCCCAGGTGGGACACGGAGCGGATCCAACCTGATAGAGAAGCGGCGTGGCTCAGTGGAAAGAGCCCGGGCTTGCGAGTCAGAGGTCATGGGTTCAAATCCCGGCTCTGCCAACTGTCAGCTGTGTGACTGTGGGCCAGTCACTTCACTTCTCTGGGCCTTAGTTCCCTCATCTGGAAAATGGGGATTAAGACTGTGAGCCCCCCCGGGGGACAACCTGATCGCCTTGTAAGCTCCCCAGCGCTTAGGACAGTGCTTTGCACATAGTAAGTGCTTAACAAATACCATCATTTATCATCATCAATCGTATTTATTGAGCGCTTACTGTGTGCAGAGCACTGGACTAAGCGCTTGGGAAGTACAAGTTGGCAACATACAGAGACGGTCCCTACCCAACAGTGGGCTCACAGTCCAAAATTATTATTATTATCAGCGTGTATCTCCCCCGGCGCTCAGTCCAGTGGCCGGCACGTAGTAAGTACTTAACAAATACCATCGAAGTCACTTTGTTTCTCTGAACCTCAGTCCCCCCATCTGTTATATCAATAAATCACGGATCCGGGCCTCAGGGCCGGGGGGCTGGAGGAAGGGAGCAAATCCAAGGCGCCAGGACGACACCGAAGTGAGTGGGAGAAGAGGAAATTGAGGAAATTCAGGCTAAGGTAGGGAAGGCTTCATGGAGGAGACGGGCCTTTGAAAAAGGGAGAGGGATTGAAATGCAGTTCAGGGGAGAGAGGGTGTGAGTGAGTTAAGGGATTAGAGAACGACGGCGTTGACAGGAATAGGTGGCGAGCTAGTGAGGTCCCAGAGCGGGCGTTGTGGTAAATAATTTCATTCAATCATATTTATTGAGCACTTACTGTGTGCAGAGCACTGTACTAAGCGCTTGGGAAGTACACGTTGGCAACATATAGAGAAATAATGAGCTCTGGTCTTTGGTTCTTTTAATGGTATCTGTTAAGCGCTCACTATATTCCAGCCACCGTACTAAGCGCTTGGGAAGTACACGTTGGCAACATATAATGAGCTCTGATCTTTGGTTCTTTTAATGGTATCTGTTAAGCGCTCACTATGTTCCAGCCACCGTACTAAGCGCTTGGGAAGTACCAGTTGGCAACATATAGAGAGATAATGAGCACTGGTCTTTGGTTCTTTTAACGGTATCTGTTAAGCGCTCACTATATTCCAGCCACCGTACTAAGCGCTTGGGAAGTACCAGTTGGCAACATATAGAGAGATAATGAGCTCCGGTCTTTGGTTCTTTTAACGGTATCTGTTCAGCGCTCACTATATTCCAGCCACCGTACTAAGCGCTTGGGAAGTACCAGTTGGCAACATATAGAGAGATAATGAGCACTGGTCTTTGGTTCTTTTAACGGTATCTGTTAAGCGCTCACTATATTCCAGCCACCGTACTAAGCGCTTGGGAAGTACAAGTTGGCAACATATAGAGAGATAATGAGCTCCGGTCTTTGGTTCTTTTAATGGTACCTGTTCAGCGCTCACTATATTCCAGCCACCGTACTAAGCGCTTGGGAAGTACACGTTGGCAACATATAGAGAGATAATGAGCTCTGGTCTTTGGTTCTTTTAACGGTATCTGTTAAGCGCTCACTACGTTCCAGCCACCGTACTAAGCGCTGGGGTAGATACACGCTGACCCGCACGGGCGCCCCAGACTTAACTCCCATCTTACAGATGAGGGGACCAGAGAGGTGAAGTGACTTGCCCGAGGTCCCCCAGCAGACACGTGGCAAAGCCGGGATTAGAACCCGGGTCCCATGGGCTCCCGGGCCCGCGCTCCAGCCGCGCACGGCTTCTCTCGGGTGCCGACTCTTCCTCCGGGTGACCTCCCGCTCCCTTCTCCCCCTCCAGCGCTTGGCTCATAGTGTGCGCTTAACGGATAGCGTCGTTATCATTCCTCTCCGCCCCCGCAGGTGGTCATCAACCCCAACTTCGAAGTGGCCGAGAGCGACTTCAGCAACAACGCCATGAAGTGCAACTGCAAGTACGACGGCCACCGCATCTGGGTGCACGACTGTCACATAGGTAACGGCAGCGGGGAGGGAGGCGGCGGGGCGTCGCGGCCGCGGCCCGGGAGATGGGAGGGCAGGGCTTCTAATCCCCGCTTGTCCTCCGCCGCGCGTGGCCTCGGGCCGGTCCACGTCACCTCTCTGGGCCTCGGTTCCCTCACCTGGAGAATGGGGATTGGGGCCGGGAGCCGGGGACTGCGGCCGACCCCGGCGTCCGCTGCAATCGTCCTCATCGTCGTCCGCCCGGCCCCGGGTGGGTGGACAGCTGAGAGTGGGGAGGGAGGCATAACGTCACTTCTTATCTCTTTTATTCAGTATGGAGGGGCTTAGGGATATCCCCCCACCGTCTTTTAGACTGCGAGCCCGCTGTTGGGTAGGGACCGGCTCTATATGTTGCCAACTTGGACTTCCCAAGCGCTTAGTGCAGTGCTCTGCACGCAGGAAGCGCTCAATAAATACGATTGATTGATTGATCCCCCACTAGGCAACAGACTAGGGATGCAGTGCTCCCCGTTGCTGGGCCTTTTTTCTCTTTTAAACGGTATTTGTTCGGCTCTATGTGGCAGGCACTGTACTAAGCACTGGGTCGGACCCAATCATTCAGACGTATTTATTGAGCGCTTACTGTGTGCAGAGCCCTGTACTAAGCGCTTGGGAAGTACAAATCGGCAACATAGAGACGGTCCCTACCCAACAACAGGCTCCCGTGGGGTTCCCGGTCTTCATCTGTTTTACAGACGAAGGAACTGAGGCCCAAAGAAGTGAAGTGACTTTGAACACTTACTACGTGCCAAACACTGTACTAGGCACTGGGGTTGATACAAGATAATCAGGTTGGACGCAGTCCGCGTCTCACGTGGGGCTCACGGTCTTCGTCCCCGTGTTACGGATGTGAGAACGGACACGGAGAAGTGAGTTTTGAAAACGGGATTTGTGAAGCTCACACTATGTGCTCTGCCCCGTACTAAGCGCTGGGGAAGATCCAAGTCATCAGGTTAGATATATCAGGTTAGAGAAGCAACGTGGCTCGGTGGAAAGAGCCCGGGCTTTGGAGCCGGGGGTCGTGGGTTCGAATCCCGGCCCCGCCAATTGGCAGCTGTGGGACTTTGGGCAAGTCACTTCGCTGGGCCTCAGTTCCCTCATCTGTAAAACGGGGGTTAAGACTGTGAGCCCTCCGAGGGACAACCTCACTTTGTAACCTCCCCAGCGCTTAGAACAGTGCTTTGCACATAGTAAGTGCTTAATACCATTATTATTATTATATAGTCCCTATTTGGGGCTCACAATCTTCATCCCCATTTTACAGATGGGGGACGGAGACCCAGAGGAGCGACTTTTTTTTTTTTTCACGGTACTCGTTAGGCGCTTTCTGAGTGCCGGGTACTGTATGAAGCGCCGAGGCTTTCTCGCCTTGGGCCCACCTACCTCCCCCGGGGGCTCCGGACCCCACGGGACCTCTTTCCTTTTCCCGGACAGGCGACGCCTTCAGCGAGGAGGCCAACAGGCGCTTCGAACGCTACCCGGGCCAGATGAACAACCAGATCGTATAACGCCGCCCCCCGCCGCGGGGCCGGGGCGAGGGGGGTCCCGCGGTCCCGCGCCCCCTTTCCCTCCGCCGACTGGAGGGGCTCGAGTCAGGGGGGTGGGCGAGAGGGCCAGAGGGGAGGGAGGGGCAGGGCTACCAGGCCGCAGAATCGCCCCCGCTTTCTCCCTCCCCAACGCGGACTGCTTCTCTGGGGGGCGAGAAAAGGGCGGTGGGGTGGAGGGTCGGATCGGGGGTCGCTTGGAACGGACCCCATCCTGGAGCAGCAAAACGCCCAGGACTCGGGGGGCGAGGAGCGGGAGGGGTTCGAGGGGGGCTGCAGTATCTATCGCGTCACAAAGGTGTTTTATTTTCTATAAAGTATCTCCTCCTGTTTGTCCGAGAGTCCGGCGTCGGCGGGTGGGAGACGGGGGCAGTCCCGACGGCCGCCACGTCTGGGCCAGGGACGGAGCGGGGGGCGAGGGCCGGCCCGCACCCCCGCCCCGGCCCGCGCTGAGTCCAGCGGGGTCGGAGACCCCCCCCCGACTCCGGGGGTTGCGGCGGTCCGTCCCGGCGGGGTCACTCGGCGGCCTCCGGCGTCACGTGGACGGTCACGGTCTCGTCCCCCCGGCGAGCGCGGACGTCCAGCCGGGGCTGCGTCCGCACGGCCGCGTAGACGTCCTCGGCCGTCCGCACCGGCCGGCCCCCGATGGCCACGACGACGTCACCCGGGCGCAGCCCCGCCCTGGGCGCGGGGGACACGGGGGGTCAGCGGCTCTCCAGCCCCCCGGGGCCCGACCCGCCGCTCCCACGCACCCCCCCGCCCCGTCCCCCTCCTCACCGGTAAGCGGGGGAGCCCAGGATGACCTTGTGGATCAGGACGCCGTGCTGGACGTCGGGGAAGCCTGGCTCCCGCAGCTGCAGCTCCGCCAGGATGCTGCGGGCGGGCGACGACGGGGAGACCACCCGTCGCGACCAGCCCGGGACGGGGCGGCCCCCCACCCCCATTTATCGCATTTATCGAACGCTCACTCTGGGTGGAGCACCTAGAGGGCCGCTCTATAGTCTATTAATCGGTCTTATTTACTGAGCGCTCACTGTGTGCAGAGCACTTTACTAAGCACCTGGGAGAGTCCAAGGGGACAGAGTTGGGAGACACGCTGCCTGCCCACGGCGAGCTTACGGCCTAGGCTGTCACGCGGTATTGCCGGATTGTACTTTCCCGAGTGCTTAGTACAGCGCTCTGCGCGCGGTAAGCGCTTAATAAATACGACTGAATGAAAGAAAGAATACCCGGGAAGGCA
The DNA here is from genome assembly GCF_015852505.1 of Tachyglossus aculeatus. Lineage (NCBI taxonomy): Eukaryota > Metazoa > Chordata > Mammalia > Monotremata > Tachyglossidae > Tachyglossus > Tachyglossus aculeatus. The sequence continues at coordinate 134,063,412 of NC_052069.1, read as the reverse complement.
GGCGGGAATATAAATGACGGTTATGGACGTTAAACGCTGTGGGGCTGAGGGACGGGTGGATGAAGGGGGCAGATAAAAATCCCAGCCCCACCTCTCTGCTCTATAGTAGTGCTTCCCGTGGTATTTACTAAGTGCTTATACGTGCCAGGCACTGTACTAAGCGCTGGGGCAGACACAAGCTAATCAGGTTGACCACAGCCCCTGTCCCGCCCAGGGCTCACAGTCTTCACCCCCATTTTCCAGGTGAGGTCACTGAGGCCCAGAGAGGCCAAGTGACTTGCCCAAGGTCACACAGCAGACAGGCGGCAGAGCCGGGATTAGAACCCAGGTCCTCCCGCCTCTCAGGCCCGGGCTCTAGCCGCTAAGCCACGCTGTGCCAGTGTCACCGTACTAAGCGCTGGGACGGAAACAGCTCATCAAGGCTGGACCCAGTCCACATCCCGCGTGGTTGATCCCCATTTTACCGACGAGGGAACTGAGGCCCAGAGCACTTAAGTGACCTGCCCGAAGGCACCCAGCAGGACCGGGATTCGAACCCAAGGGGGCTCCCGCTGCTAGACCCGGTCCTAGACGCCCCCCCCGCCAGCCCCCGACTCTGAGAAGGGTACCTGGGGGTGAGGGTCAGCATCATCACCCCAATGTAGCGGCGCTTGGTCTCCTCCCCTTCAGACCAGGAACCTGCGAGGGACCGAGACAGAGTGAGGCAGCCGCCCGCCCCCCAAAGACCCCCGCGGCCCCGCCGCCCCCCGGCCTGCCCCCTCCTCACGTCTCTTCTCCCCTTCCTGGAGGAATTCCCGCAGCCGGTCCGACGGGATGGCGAAGGAGATGCCCGCCGTCACCTTCATGGTGTTCACCCCGATCACCTCTCCGTCCTGGAGGCGGGGAGAGACACGGGCCCCGCTCGGTTTTGGGAGCGAGAGAGATGGCCCGGCGCGGCTGGGGGGAGGAAAAGGGAGGGCAGGTGGGTGGGCAGGTGGCCGGGGGGCACGTCTACACCACCCCTTCCTCACGCCACCTGCAGCTGAGCCTCCATCACCTTGCCAGGGGTGCTCAAGTCAGTCAGTCTATCCGGAGCTCTCTGTGCACACAGCGCTGGACTAAGCATTTGGAGGAGTCCAATACAACACATTCCCTTGACCACAATGAGCCTGCGATCTAGAGGAGGAGCGTGCGGTCTAGACGATGGGCTTACGGCCTAATTGACGGGCTTACGGCCTGGACGGCGGGTTTACGGCCTAGACGACGGGCTCGGGGTCTAGACGACGGGCTCACGGTCTAGGCTCACGGTCTAGACGACGGGTTTACGTTCAAGACGACGGGCTTACGGTCCGGAGGAGGAGGTGGAGGTCGGGGTGGGGGTGGAGGGTGGCAGGGAGACACTCACCAGGTTCACCAAGGGGCCCCCGGAGTTGCCGAACTGCGGGGAAAACAGATCCCAGGTCGGGGGCGGCACCAGGGAAGCCCGAGAGACCGGTGCCGGGACCTCCCCGGGCCCCGCCCGACCCCCCCACCGCGGGTCCTCACGTCGATGGCGGCGTCCGTCTGGATGTACTCGACGTCGGGCTGCGGGAGCCCGAGGTCGCGGGCGGGGCGCTGGGCGGAGCTGACGATGCCGGAGGTGATGGTGTTCTGCAGCGCGAAGGGGCTGCCCATCGCCACCACGAACTCTCCCTGCCGCACGTCCGCCGAGCGACCCAGCCGCAGGGTGGGGAGGGGCTCCTGGCGGGAGGAGGTGGGGCGTCCGACCGGTCCCCCGTGGCCCCGTGGCCCGCCCCCGCGCCTCTCCCCCCCCCCGCCGCCCACCTTGGGGCGGATGCGCAGGGTGGCGATGTCGGCCGCGGGGTCGACGTCGATGACCGTGGCCTCGTAGGTGTCCCCGCTGGGCAGCTTCACCCGGACCCGCCGGCGGTTGGCCACCACGTGGGCGTTGGTGACGATCAGCCCGTCGGCGCCCACCACGAAGCCGGACCCGTTGGAGATGGGCACTTCCCGCCCGGAGAACGGGTGCCTGGATGGACAACGGGGGGCGGGGGGGGGAGAGCGGGCCACCCACCCGTCAGCCCTATCTACTGAGCGCTCACCGGGTGCCGGGCACCGGGCCAAGCCCTCGGGACGGCACGAAATCGCAGAGCTGGCCGACGAGCTCCCGGCCCACCACGAGCTTACGGCCCGGAGGAAAAGCCTACGGTGCAGAGCACTGAACTAAGCGCCTGGGAGAGTCCGCGACAACCCGCGGCGGACACGACCCTGTCCGCCACGAACTTGCAGTCGAATAATTACAACTGTGGTACCTGTTGGGCGCTTACTACGCACCAAGCGCTGACTAGCTCGTTCGCTCCTTCAGTTGTATTTACTGAGCGGTTACTATGTGCGAAGCACTGGATTGAGCGCTTGGGAGGGGACAGTAAACGGACACGTTCCCTGTCCACGACGAGGTTACAGTGTAGAGGAGGGGGCGGGCCGGGGGTCCAGAAGCAGCGGGAGTCCGGTCCGGAAGCTGACACCCCCAGACCCACTTTTCCCTAGCCGGAGGGGGCCCGGGATGCACCCCAAACCTCGGCCCGCGCCGTAGCGACGGACCACCCGCCCGTAAAATCCGCCTCGGGCCTCACCGGCCCCAAACGCTCGGGGGAAGCGGTGCGGCTTCGCGGGCAGGGCCCGGCGATCGGAAAAGCCGGGCGCTTCTCCCGGCTCCGCCGCCCGCCTACTGGGTGCGCTCGGGCGGGTCCCCTCACTTCTCCGTGCCTCGGTTTCCTCACCTGTAAAATGGGGGTGAAGGCCGGGAGCCCCACGGGGGACCGGCGATCTGGTAAAATCCGCCCTTTCCTCTCCATCCAAACCGCCGCCACCTTAATACAGTCCTCTCCCGCCTGGATGCCTGCGTCAGCCTCCTCGCTGACCTCCCTGCCTCCTGTCTCTCCCCACTCCGGTCCGGACTTCACTCGGATGCCCGGATCATTTTTCCACAAAAACGCTCAGGACGGGTCACCCTTCCCCTCAAAAACCTCGAGCAAAAACTCCTCACTGGGCTTCAAGGCCGTCCATCCCCTCGCCCCCTCCTACCTCACCTCCCTTCTTCTCCGGCCCGGCCCGCACCCTCGGCTCCTCTAACGCTAACCTTCTCCATCTATTCTATTTATTTTGTTACTAGGTTTGGTTTTGTTCTCCGTCTCCCCCTTTTAGACTGTGAGCCCGCTGTTGGGTAGGGACCGTCTCTAGATGTTGCCGACTTGGGCTTCCCAAGCGCTTAGTACAGTGCTCTGCACACAGTGAGCGCTCAATAAATACCATTGATTGATTGATGGATTGATTGATCTCGTCTACTTCACCGCCGACCCCCGGCCCGGAACCATCTCCCTCTTCAAATCCAACAGACGGTGACTCTCCCCTCCTTTGAACCGTTATTTAAGGGACACCTCCTCCAGGAGCCCTTCCCTGACTCCTTCCTCTTCTACTCTCTTCCGTGTCACCCTGACTTGCTCCCTTTCTTCTTCCCCCCTCTCCGCCTCTAGAAAGTCAGCTCACTGTGGGCAGGGAACGCGTCTACTGTTTAACCGTCCTCTCCCAAGCGCTTAGCACGGTGCTCTGCACACAGTAAGCGCTCGGTAAATGATTTAATGAATGACAGGGACTGTGTCCACCCTGGTTATCTTGGATCTCCCCCAGCGCTCAGTACAACACCTGGCGTATAGTAAGCATTTAAATGCAGTGCTCTGCACACGGTAAGCGCTCAATAAATACGACTGACTGAATGAGTGAATTTAAATACCATTGGAAAAATAAGTCATCACTCCTCTGTGCCTCGGTTCCCTCATCTGTAAAACAGAGGTGAAGGCTCAGAGCCCTACGTGGGACGCGGACCGTGTCTCAACCTGAAGAGCGTGTACTCCCCCCCCCCGCCGCCCAAGCGCTTAGTACAGTCACCGGCACACGGTAAGCACGTAGATACCATTTGAAAGCAAAGTCGCTTCACTTCTCTGTGCCTCAGTTCCCCCTCTGTAAAACGGGGTCGAAGACGTGGGACCAGGACGGCGCCCGACCCGGGGACCTTGCCTCTCCCCCAGCGCTTGGCGCAGCACGGGCCCGGGAGCCGGAAGGTCGTGGGTTCTAATCCCGGCTCCGCCCCTCGTCAGCAGGGTGACCTTGGGCGAGCCCCTTCACTTCTCTGGGCCTCCGTCCCCTCATCTGGAAAATGGGGGTGAAGACTGTGAGTCCCAAGCGGGACAACGGGATGACCTTGTGTCCTCCCCGGCGCTTAGAACAGCGCTTTGCACATAGTAAGCGCTTAATAAATAGCGTCGTCGTCATCATTTCACATCTGTCTAATGGGGATGGAAACCGTGACCCCCCACTTGGGACAGGGACTGGGTCCGACCCAGTACATATTTATTACTCTATTTATTTTACTTGTACCTACCTATTCTATTTATTTTATTTTGTTAGTATGTTTGGTTTTGTTCTCTGTCTCCCCCCTCTAGACTGTGAGCCCGCTGTTGGGTAGGGACTGTCTGTAGATGTTGCCAACTTTCACTTCCCAAGCGCTTAGTACAGTGCTCTGCACACAGGAAGCGCTCAATAAATACGATTGATTGATTGATTGATTGACTCGCTTTGATTTTTGTTTTGTCGTCTGTCTCCCCCTTCTAGCCTGTGAGCCCGTTGTCGGATAGGGACCGTCTCTGTTGCCGACTTGTCACCATCAATCGTATTTATTGAGTGCTTACTGTGTGCAGAGCACTGTACTAAGCGCTTGGGAAGTACAAGTTGGCGACATATAGTACAAGTACTCTATGGCAGTACCGGACTTGTACTTCCCAAGCGCTTAGTCCGGTGCCCTGCACGCAGTCGGTGCTCAGTAAATACGATGGAATGAATGAAAATCCCCCTCAGCGCTTAGTACAGAGCCTGTCGCACGGTTGGCGCTTAACACGTAATACCCTGTTTAGGACTTATTTCAGTGGCTGGCCCACGGTGAGTGCTTATCAGGAAGGCCCGGACAAAGAGAGAGAGAGAAGTGGGTAGAGAAGCAGTGTGGCTCAGTGGAAAGAGCCCGGGCTTGGGACTCAAAGGTCACGGGTTCTAATCCCGGCTCCGCCACATGCCTGCCGTGAAATCTCGGGCAAATCGCTTTGCTTCTCGGGGCCTCAGTTCCCTGCTCTGTAAAATGGGGGTGAAGACTGTGAGCTGCTGACCTTGTAGTTCCCCCAGCGCTTAGCACATAGTAAGCGCTTAACAAATACCATTATTATTATTAATCCCGGCTCCGCCACCTATCAGCTGTGTGACCCTGGGCAAGTCGCTTCACTGGGCCTCGGTGACCTCATCTGGAAAATGGGGATGAAGACTGTGAGCCCCCCACCGAGGAACAACCTGATCACCTTGTACTCCCTCATCTGCAAAATGGGGATGAAGACTGGGAGCCCCCTGTGGGACCACTTGATCACTTGGTACCCCCCCCCCCACCGCCCGCAGCGCTTAGAACAGTGCTCAGCACACGGTTGGTGCTTAACAACAACCACCGTTATTATTAATCCCAGCTCTGCCACATGTCAGCTGTGTGATCCTGGGCAAATCACCTCACTGGGCCTCAGTGACCGCATCTGTCAAATGGGGATGAAGACTGTGAGCCCCCCGTGGGACAACCTGATCACCGTGTATCCTCCTCAGCGCTTAGAATAGCGCTTTGCACACAGTAAGTGCTTCACATATACCATTATTATTACTAATCCCAGCTCCAACAACTGTCAACTGTGTGACTTTGGGCAAGTCACTTAACTTCTCTGAGCCTCAGTTCCCTCATCTGTCAAATGGGGATGAAGACTGGGAGCCCCCCGGGGGACAACCTGATCACCTTGTAACCTCCCCAGCGGTTAGAACAGTACTTTGCACATAATAAGCGCTTAATAAATACCATTATTATGCAACCTCCTCAGCAGTTAGAACAGTGCTTTCCACATAATAAGCGCTTAATAAGTACCATTATTATGCAACCTACCCAGGGCTTGGAACAGTGCTTTGCCCAGAGTAAGCGCTGAATAAATGCCATTATTATGCAACCTCCCCAGTGGTTAGAACAGTGGTTTCCACATAATAAGCGCTTAATAAATACCATTATTATGCAACCTACCCAGGGCTTAAAACAAACAGTGCTTCGCCCATAATAAGTGCTTAATAAACACCATTATTATGCAACCTCCCCAGTGGTTAGAACAGTGCTTTGCCCATAGTAAGCACTTAATAAGTACTATTATTATTATTAATGATGGTATTTATTAAGCACCTAATAAGTACTATTATTATTATTAATGATAGTATTTATTAAGCACCTACTATGGTCAAAGCACTGTTCTAAGAGCTAGGGAGGTTACAAGGTGATTATTATCATGGCTATATGATGGTCGGAGGGTGAGGGTGAGCCCCTTCTAGACTGTGAGCCCGCTGTTGGGTAGGGACCGTCTCCATATGTTGCCAACTTGTACTTCCCAAGCGCTTAGCACAGTGCTCTGCACACAGTAAGCGCTCAATAAATACGAATCCCGGCTCCGCCACATGTCCGCTGTGTGACCTTGGGAGAGTCACTCCACTTCTCGGAGCCTCAGTTCCCTCCTCTGTAAAAGGGGGGTAGTGGCTGTGAGCCCTCCATGGGACAACCTGGTCACTGTGTACTCCCCCCCCCCGGCACTTAGAACAGTGCTTTGCACATAGTAATTGCCTAATAAATAATAATAATAATAACGATGGCATTTATTAAGCGCTTACTATGTGCAAAGCACTGTTCTAAGCGCTGGGCCATCATTATTAGAGAAGCAGCGTGGCTCTGAGGAAAGAGCCCGGGCTTTGGAGCCACAGGTCCCGGGTTCAAATCCCGCCTCCGCCAATTGTCAGCTGTGTGACCTTGGGCAAATCGCTTCATTTCTCTGGGCCTCAGTTCCCTCATCTGTAAAATTCATTCATTCCATCGTATTTATTGAGCGCTTGCTGTGTGCCGAGCACTGTACTAAGCGTTTGGGAAGTCCAATCAATCAATCGTATTTATTGAGTGCTTACTGTGTGCAGAGCACTGTACTAAGCGCTTGGGAAGTACAAGTCGGCAACACATAGAGACAGTCCCTACCCAACAGCGGGCTCACAGTCTAGAAAGGGGAGACAGAGAACAAAACCAAACATGCTAACAAAATAAGGTAAATAGAATAGATATGTACAAGATAAATAAATAAATAGAGCAATAAATATGTACAAACATATATACATATATACAGGTGCTGTGGTCCAAGTTGGCAACATCTAGAGACGGTCCCTACCCAACAGCAGGCTCACAGTCGACAAGGGGGAGACAGAGAACAAAACCAAACATACTAACAAAATAAAATAAATAAATAGATATGTACAAGATAAATAAATAAATAAATAAATAGGGCAATAAATATGTACAAACATATATACATATATGCAGGTGCTGTGGTCCAAGTTGGCAACATCTAGAGATGGTCCCTACCCAACAGTGGGCTCACAGTCTAGAAGGGGGAGACAGAGAACAAAACCAAACCTACTAACAAAATAAAATAAATAGAATAGGTATGTACAAAATAAATAAACAAATAAATAAATAAATAGGGTAATAAATATGTACAAACATATATACATATATACAGGTGCTGTGGTCCAAGGTGGCAACCTCTAGAGACAGTCCCTACCCAACAGCGGGCTCACAGTCGAGAAGGGGGAGACAGAGATCAAAACCAAACATACTAACAAAATAAAATAAACAGAATAGATGTGTACAAGATAAATAAATAAATAAATAAATAAAGTTATAAATATGTACAAGCATATATACATATATACAGGTGCTGTGGTCCAAGTTGGCAACATCTAGAGACGGTCCCTACCCAACAGTGGGCTCACAGCCGAGAAGGGGGAGACAGAGAACAAAACCAAACATACTAACAAAATAAAATAAATAGAATAGAGATGTACAAGTAAGATAAATAAATAAATAGGGTAATAAAGATGTACAAACATATATACATATGTATAGGTGCTGCGGTCCAAGTTGGCAACATCTAGAGACGGTCCCTACCCAACAGCGGGCTCACAGTCGGGAAGGGGGAGACGGAGAACAAAACGAAACATATTAACAGGATAAAGTCAATAGAATAAATATATACAATTAAAGTAGAGTAATAAATCTGTAGAAACATATATACAGGTGCTGTGGGGAGGGGAAGGAGGTAAGGCGGGGGGGGGGGATGGAGACTGGGAGCCCCACGGGGGACAACCTGATGACCACCGCGAGGGATGCCGGGACTCTCCCCCTCCTCCCCCTCTCCATACCTCCTTCCCTTCCCCACAGCACCTGTATATGATGATGATGATGATGATGATGGCATTTGTTAAGCACTTACTATGTGCAAAGCACTGTTCTACGCGCTGCGGGGGGGGGTACAAAGGGTTGCCCCACGCGGGGCTCACAGTCTTAATCCCCATTTTACAGATGAGGTCACTGAGGCTCCGAGAAGTGACTTGCCCAAGGTCACACAGCAGGCGTGTGGCGGGGCCGGGATTCGAACCCGTGACCTCTGACTCCAAAGCCCGTGCCCTTTCCACTGAGCCACGCTGCTTCTCAGGATAATGGCATTTGTTAAGCGCTCACTATGTGCAAAGCACCGTTTTAAGCGCTGAAGGGGGATACAAGGTGATCGGGTTGGCCCACACTCTCCACCCCCCATTTTACAGATGAGGTCACTGAGGGGCAGGGAAGTGAAGTGACTTGCCCAAGGTCACACGGCTGACAATTGGCGGAGCCGGGATTTGAACCCATGACCTCTGGCTCGCAAGCCCGGGCTCTTTCCATATATGTATATATGTTTGTACGGATTTATTACTCTATTTATTTGTACGTATCTATTCTGTTTATTTTATAGAACCGTCCTATATATCACTGTATGTCACTGTGGGACCGTCTCTATATGTTGCCGACTTTTACTTCCCAAGCGCTTAGTACAGTGCTCTGCACACAGTAAGCGCTCAATAAATACGAATCCCGGCTCTACCACGTCTGCTGTGTGACCTTGGGCGAGTCACTCCACTTCTTGGAGCCTCAGTTCCCTCCTCTGTAAAAGGGGGGTGGTGGCCGTGAGCCCCCCGTGGGACAACCTGATCACTGTGTATTCCCCCCCCCGGCGCTTAGAACAGTGCTCTGCACATAGTAATTGCCTAATAAATAATAATAATAACAACGATGGCATTTATGAAGCGCTTACTATGTGCAAAGCACTGTTCTAAGCGCTGGGCCATCATTATTAGAGAAGCAGCGTGGCTCTGAGGAAAGACCCCGGGCTTTGGAGTCACAGGTCCCGGGTTCAAATCCCGCCTCCGCCAATTGTAGCTGTGTGACCTTGGGCAAGTCGCTTCATTTCTCTGGGCCTCAGTTCCCTCGTCTGTAAAATTCATTCATTCCATCGTAGTTATTGGGCGTTTGCTGTGTGCCAAGCGCCGTACTAAGCATTTGGGAAGTCAATCAATCAATCAATCGCATTTACTGAGCGCTTACTGTGTGCAGAGCACTGTACTAAGCGCTTGGGAAGTCCAAGTTGGCAACATCTAGAGATGGTCCCTACCCAACAGCGGGCTCACAGTCGAGAAGCAGCAGCCTGGGTAATTCCCACGATGCCCCGACATTGGGCATCCCCCTTCGTCTCATCATCATCATCATCATCAATCGTATTTATTGAGCGCTTACTGTGTGCAGAGCACTGTACTAAGCGCTTGGGAAGTACAAGTTGGCAACAACTTGCCAACTCCCCCTTCTAGACTGTGTCTCCCCCTTCTAGACTGTGATCCCACTGCTGGGTAAGTGCTTAACAAATATCATTATTATTAATAAGTGCCACCATAATTATCCCATCGTTATTATTAACAAATGCCATAATAATGATGGTAATAATTATTATAATAATGGTATTTGTTAAGCGCTCAGCGCTTGGAACAGTGCTTTTCACATGGTGGGCGCTTGACGGATACTATTATTATTATAATAATTATTACCATCATTATTATCATTACTGTGAGCCCATTCTTCTAGACTGTGAGCCTGCTGTTGGGTAAGTGCTTAACAAATACCACTATTATTCATAAGTGCCATAATAATTATCCCATCGTTATTATTAAATGCCATAATAATGATGGTAATAATTATTATAACAATGGTACTTGTTAAGCGCTCAGTGCTTGGAACAGTGCTTTGCACATGGTGGGCGCTTGATGGATACTATTATTATTATAACAATTATTACCATCATTATTATCATTACTGTGAGCCCACTTTTCTAAACTGTGAGCCCACTGTTGGGTAGGGACCGTCTCTTGATGTTGCCGACCTTGACTTCCCAAGCGCTTAGTCCAGTGCTCAGAGTGATAATAGATAAATAAATAGAGTAATAATGATGGCATTTGTTATAAAGCACTGTTCTAAGCGCCGGGGAGGCCACAAGGTGATCAGCAAATAGAATAAGTATGTACAATTAAAATAGAGCAAAAAATCTGTAGAAACATATATACAGGTGCTGTGGGGAGGGGAAGGAGGTAAGGCGGGGGGGTGGAGACTGGGAGCCCCATGAGGGATAACCTGATGACCTTGTATCTCCCTTGGCGGTTAGAGCAGTGCTTGGCACGTAGTAAGCGCTTAATAAATGCCATTATTATTATTGTTATCGTGATGGGAGACAGACAACAAAACGAAACATAGGAACAAGATAAAAATCAGTAGAATAAATACGTACGATTAAAATAGGGTAATAAATCTGTAGAAACATATATACAGGTGCTGTGGGGGGGGGAAGGGGGTAAAGCGGGGGGATAACCTGATGACCTTGTATCTCCCTCAGCGGTTAGAGCAGTGCTTGGCACGTAGTAGGCGCTTAATAAATGCCATTATTATTATTATCGTGATGGGAGACAGACAACAAAACGAAACATAGTAACAAGATAAAAATCAATTGAATAAATATGTACGATTAAAATAGGGTAATAAACCTGTAGAAACATATATACAGGTGCTGTGGGGAGGGGAAGGAGATAAAGGGGGGGACAACCTGATGACCTTGTATCTCCCTCGGCGGTTAGAGCAGTGCTTGGCACGTAGAAAGCCCTTAATAAGTGCCATTATTATTATTATTATCGTGATGGGAGACAGACAACAAGACGAAACATAGGAACAAGATAAAAACCAGTAGAATAAATATGTACGATTAAAATGGGGTAATAAATCTGTAGAAACATATATACAGGTGCTGTGGGGAGGGGAAGGAGGTAAAGGGGGGGGATAACCTGATGACCTTGTATCTCCCTCGGCGGTTAGAGCAGTGCTTGGCACGTAGTAAGCGCTTAATAAATGCCATTATTATTATTATTATTATCGTGATGGGAGACAGACAACAAAACGAAACATAGGAACAAGATAAAAATCAGTACAATAAATATGTACGATTAAAATGGGATAAGAAATCTGTAGAAACACATATACAGGTGCTGTGGGGAGGGGAAGGAGGTAAGGGTGGGGGGTGAAGACTGGGAGCCCCACGAGGGATACCCTGATGACCTTGTATCTCCCTCAGCGGTTAGAGCAGTGCCTGGCACGTAGTAAGCGCTTAATAAATGCCATTATTATTATTATTATTATCGTGATGGGAGACAGACAACAAAACGAAACATAGTAACAAGATAAAAAATCAGTAGAATAAATATGTCCGATTAAAATAGGGTAATAAATCTGTAGAAACATATATACCGGTGCTGTGGGGAGGGGAAGGAGGTAAAGTGGGGGTGGAGACTGGGAGCCCCACGGGGATCACCCTCAGCGGTTACAGCAGTGCTTGGCACGTAGTAAGCGCTTAATAAATGCCATTATTATTATTATTATCGTGATGGGAGACAGACAACAAAACGAAACATAGTAACAAGATAAAAATCAATAGAATAAATACGTACGATTAAAATAGGGTAATAAATCAGCAAAAACATATATACAGGTGCTGTGGGGAGGGGAAGGAGGTAAAGGGGGGGGAATAACCTGATGACCTTGTATCTCCCTCGGCGGTTAGAGCAGTGCTTGGCACGTAGTAAGCGCTTACCAAATACCGATATAATTATTATTATCGTGATGGGAGACAGACAACAAAACGAAACAGTAACGAGATAAAAATCAGTAGAATAAATACGTACGATTAAAATAGGGTAAGAAATCTGTAGAAACATATATACAGGTGCTGTGGGGAAGGGAAGGAGGTAAAGGGGGGGATAACCTGATGACCTTGTATCTCCCTCGGCGGTTAGAGCAGTGGTTGGCACGTAGTAAGGGCTTAATAAATGCCATTATTATTATTATTATTATCGTGCTGGGAGACAGACAACAAAACGAAACATAGTAACAAGATAAAAAAATCAGTAGAATAAATATGTCCGATTAAAATAGGGTAATAAATCTGTAGAAACATATATACAGGTGCTGTGGGGAGGGGAAGGAGGTAAAGCGGGGGGATAACCTGATGACCTTGTATCTCCCTCGGCGGTTAGAGCAGTGCTTGGCACGTAGTAAGCGCTTAATAAATGCCATTATTATTATTATTATCGTGATGGGAGACAGACAACAAAACGAAACATAGGAACAAGATAAAAATCAGTAGAATAAATATGTACAATTAAAATAGGGTAATAAATCTGTAGAAACATATATACAGGTGCTGTGGGGAGGGGAAGGAGGTAAAGGGGGGGGACAACCTGATGACCTTGTATCTCCCTCGGCGGTTAGAGCAGTGCTTGGCACGTAGTGAGCGCTTAATAAATGCCATTATTATTATCGTGATGGGAGACAGACAACAAAACGAAACATAGTAACAAGATAAAAATAAGTAGAATAAATATGTACGATTAAAATGGGGTAAGAAATCTGTAGAAACATATATACCGGTGCTGTGGGGAGGGGAAGGAGGTAAAGGGGGGGGATAACCTGATGACCTTGTATCTCCCTCGGCGGTTAGAGCAGTGCTTGGCACGTAGAAAGCCCTTAATAAGTGCCATTATTATTATTATTATCGTGATGGGAGACAGACAACAAGACGAAACATAGGAACAAGATAAAAACCAGTAGAATAAATATGTACGATTAAAATGGGGTAATAAATCTGTAGAAACATATATACAGGTGCTGTGGGGAGGGGAAGGAGGTAAAGGGGGGGGATAACCTGATGACCTTGTATCTCCCTCGGCGGTTAGAGCAGTGCTTGGCACGTAGTAAGCGCTTAATGCCATTATTATTATTATTATTATCGTGATGGGAGACAGACAACAAAACGAAACATAGTAACGAGATAAAAATCAGTAGAATAAATATGTACGATTAAAATGGGGTAATAAATCAGCAAAAACATATATACAGGTGCTGTGGGGAGGGGAAGGAGATAAGGGGGGAGTGGAGACTGGGAGCCCCACGGGGATCTCCCTCAGCGGTTAGAGTAGTGCTTGGCACGTAGTAATTGCTTAATAAATGCCATTATTAGTAGTAGTAAGCGCTTAACAAATACCTATTATTATTGTTATTATTATTATCGTGACTCTTACCGGCCGAGGATCTCGATGTAGACGACGGCGGGGGCGGCCCGCTCCACCACGTCGGCGATGAAGTTGTAGGCCCGGCGGGGGGAGGGGGAGGGAGCGTCGGGCCGGGCGGCGTCGACCCCCGGGAGGCCCCCGCCCCGCCGTCCCCATAGCAACAGCAGCCCCGCGCCCCCCAAGGCCGCGCCCCCCGCCGCCCACCCCGCCCGGGACCCACGGGCACCGGGGGGCCCGACCGACCGCGGGAAGCCCCACAGGGCCCGACCCAACCGCCGCACCGCCGACGCCATGCGACCCTGACAGGACCGCCGCCGCGAGGGATGCCGGGACACGCCCCCCTGACAGGCCCGCCGCCGCGAGGGATGCCGGGACACGCCCCCCTGACAGGCCCGCCGCCGCGAGGGATGCCGGGACACGCCCCCCTGACAGGACCGCCGCCGCGAGGGATGCCGGGACTTGCCCCCCCGACAGGCCCTCCGCGAGGGATGCCGGGGCTTGCCCCCCTTACAGGACTGGGAGCCCACTGTTGGGTAGGGACTGTCTCTATATGTTGCCAACTTGGACTTCCCAAGCGCTTAGTACAGTGCTCTGCACACAGTAAACGCTCAGTAAATACGATTGATGATGATGATGATGTCGGGACTTGCCCCCCTGACAGGACCGCCGCGAGGGATGCCGGGACACGCCCCCCTGACAGGACCGCCGCGAGGGATGCCGGGAGTTGCCCCCCGTGACAGGGACGCCGCGAGGGATGCCGGGAGTTGCCCGCCTGACAGGACCGCCTCGAGGCCTGCCGGGACACGCCCCCTTAACCGGACCGCCGCGAGGAATGCCGGGACTTGCCCCCCTGACAGGCCCGCCGCGAGGGATGCCGGGACTCGTAGTCCTCCCCCCCCCCTCCGCGCTAGGGCCCGGGGTGCCGCGAAGGATGCCGAGACTCGTATTCCCCCCCCACCCCCAGGCGCTGGAGCCCGCGGCGCCGCGAAGGATGCCGGGACTCGTAGTCCTCCCCGAAGTCCCCCCGCGCTAGAGCCCGCGGCGCCGCGAAGGATGCCGGGACTTGTAGTCCCCCTCCCGCGCGCTAGAGCCCGCGGAGCCGCGAAGGATGCCGGGACTCTCCTCCCCGAAGTCCCCCCGCGCTAGAGCCCGCGGCGCCGCGAAGGATGCCGGGACTTGTAGTCCCCCGCGCGCGCGCTAGAGCCCTAGGCGCCGCGAAGGATGCCGGGACTCATAGTCCTCCCCGAAGTACCCCCCGCGCTAGAGCCCGAGGCGCCGCGAAGGATGCCGGGACTCGTAGTCGTCCCCCCCTCCGCGCACTAGAGCCCGCGGAGCCGCGAAGGATGCCGGGACTTGTAGTCCCTCCCCGAGCAAGAGCCCGCGGCGCCAAGAAGGATGCCGAGACTCGTAGTCCTCCCCGAAGTCCGCCCCGCGCTAGAGCCCGGGGCGCCGCGAAGGATGCCGGGACTTGTAGTCCGTCCCCCCCCTCTGCGCACTAGAGCCCGCGGCGCCGCGAAGGATGCCGGGACTTGTAGTCCCCCCTCCGCGCTGGAGCCCGCGGAGCCGCGAAGGGTGCCGGGACTTGTATTCCGTCCGTCCCCCCCCGCGCTGGAGCCCGCGGCGCCGCGAAGGATCAATCAATCAATCAATCGTATTTATTGAGCGCTTACTATGTGCAGAGCACTGTACTAAGCGCTTGGGAAGTACAAATTGGCAACACATAGAGACAGTCCCTGCCCAACAGTGGGCTCACAGTCTAAAAGAAGGATGCCGGGACTCGTATTCCCCCCTCCCCTCCGCGCTGGAGCCCGCGGCGCCGCGGGGGATGCCGGGACTCGTAGTCCTCCCCGAAGTCCGCCCCGCGCTAGAGCCCGGGGCGCCGCGAAGGATGCCGGGACTTGTAGTCCCCCCTCCCGCCCTAGAGCCCGCGGCGCCGCGAAGCATGCCGGGACTCGTAGTCCTCCCCAAAGTCCCCCCTCCGCGCTAGAGCCCGTGGCGCCGCGAAGGATGCCGGGACTCGTAGTTTTCCCCGTAGTCCCCCCTCGGCGCTAGAGCCCAGGGCTCCGCGAGGGATGCCGGAACTCGTAGTCCTCCCCGAAGTCCGCCCGCGCGCTAGAGCCCGCGGCCCCGCGAAGGATGCCGGGACTTGTAGTCCTCCCCGCGCTAGAGCCCGGGGCGCCGCGAAGGATGCCGGGACATGTAGTCCGTCCCCCCCCGCGCTAGAGCCCGCGGCGCCGCGAAGGATGCCGGGACTCGCATCCCCCCCCCCCCCCCCCCCGCGCTGCAGCCAGCGGCGCCGCGAAGGATGCCGGGACTCATAGTCCTCCCTGAAGTACCCCCGCGCTAGAGCCCGGGGCGCCGCGAAGGATGCCGGGACTCGTAGTCGTCGTCCCCCCGCGCTAGAGCCCGGGGCGCCGCGAAGGATGCCGGGACTCGTAGTCTTCCCCGAAGCCCCCCCGCTCTAGAGCCCGGGACGCCGCGAAGGGTGCCGGGACTTGTAGTCCGCCCCCCCTCCGCGCACTAGAGCCCGCGGCGCCGCGAAGGATGCCGGGACTTGTAGTCCCCCCTCCGCGCTGGAGCCCGCGGCGCTGCGAAGGATGCCGGGACTTGTGGCCCCCCCGCCCTAGAGCCCGCGGCGCCGCGAAGCATGCCGGGACTCGTAGTCCTCCCCAAAGACCCCCCGCGCTAGAGCCCGGGGCGCCGCGAAGGATGCCGGGACTTGTAGTCCCCCCCCCCCAGCAAGAGCCCGCGGCGCCGCGAAGGATGCCGGGACTTGTCGCCCCCCCCCCCGCCCTAGAGCCCGCGGCGCCGCGAAGGATGCCGGGACTCGTAGTCCTCCCCCTGCCCCCCGGCCCGTCCCGTCCCGTGCGGTCCCGTGCCGTCGGCGAGGCCCGACCGGAAGCGGGTCCCGGGGCGGAAGATCCCCGCGCCCCCCCCCCCCCCCGGCGCGCGCGCGCGCGTTGCGAACATGGCGACGGCGTCGCAGTGACGGCCGCCATGGAGGCCGCGCCGGGGCCCGAGCGGCTCTTCGACGCGCAGCGGTGAGGCCCGGGCCTCCCTCCCTCCCTGCCTCCCTCCCTGCCTCCGCCGGTCTCCGGGCCCGTGACCCCTCGGTGACCCCCCGGTAACCGGTCCCCGTCCCTGTCCCCCCGCCCCAGGCTCCCCGCGCCCGGGCTGGCGCTGCTGGCGCTGGTGCTGTACCTGCCGGTGGGGCTGTGCCTCCTGGTCGTCCGCCTCTTCGTCGGCCTCCACGTGTTCCTCGTCAGCTGCGCCCTGCCCGACGGCGGCCTGCGCAGGTGGGGGGCTCTGTGATAATAATAATAATAATAATAATGATAATGACGGCGTTTATTAAGCGCTCACTATGTGCAGAGCGCTGTGGGGGGATACAAGGTGATCAGGTTGCCCCACGGGGGGCCCCCAGGCTTCATCCCCATTTGACAGACGAGGGAACTGAGGCCCGGAGAAGTGACTTGCCCGAGGTCACACAGCAGACAGGTGGCGGGGTCTGTACTCGACGCCCAGTAATAATAATAATGATAATGATGGCGTTTGGTAAGCGCTTACTATGTGCAGAGCGTTGTTCTAAGCGCTGGCGGGGGACGCAAGGTGATCAGGTTGCCCCACGTGGGGCCCACAGTCTTCATCCCCATTTGACAGATGAGGGAACTGAGGCCCAGAGAAGTGACTTGCCCGAGGTCACACAGCAGACAGGTGGCGGAGGCTGTACTCGACGCCCAGTAATAATAATAATGATAATGATGGCGTTTGGTAAGCACTTACTATGTGCAGAGCGCTGTTCTAAGCGCTGGCGGGGGATACAAGGTGATCAGGTTGCCCCACGTGGGGCCCCCAGGCTTCATCCCCATTTGACAGACGAGGGAACTGAGGCCCAGAGAAGTGACTTGCCCGAGGTCACACAGCAGACAGGTGGCGGGGTCTGTACTCGACGCCCAGTAATAATAATAATGATAATGATGGCGTTTGCGAAGCGCTTACTATGTGCAGAGCGCTGTTCTAAGCGCTGGCGGGGGATACAAGGTGATCAGGTTGCCCCACGTGGGGCCCCCAGGCTTCATCCCCATTTGACAGATGAGGGAACTGAGGCCCGGAGAAGTGACTTGCCCGAGGTCACACAGCAGACAGGTGGCGGAGGCTGTACTCGACGCCCAGTAATAATAATAATGATAATGATGGCGTTTGCGAAGCGCTTACTATGTGCAGAGCGCTGTTCTAAGCGCTGGCGGGGGACGCAAGGTGATCAGGTTGCCCCACGTGGGGCCCACAGTCTTCATCCCCATTTGACAGATGAGGGAACTGAGGCCCGGAGAAGTGACTTGCCCGA
Organism: Tachyglossus aculeatus; assembly: GCF_015852505.1. Lineage (NCBI taxonomy): Eukaryota > Metazoa > Chordata > Mammalia > Monotremata > Tachyglossidae > Tachyglossus > Tachyglossus aculeatus. The sequence goes on along the minus strand of NC_052069.1, from coordinate 134,045,459 downwards.
GATCACACAGCAGACAGGTGGCGGAGTCTGTACTCGATGCCGGGCCTCTCCACACCGCCCAGTAATAATAATAATGATGGCATTTGTTAAGCGCTTACTATGTGCAAAACACTGTTTTAAGCGCTGGCGGGGAATACAAGGTGATCAGGTTGCCCCACGTGGGGCCCCCAGGCTTCATCCCCATTTGACAGATGAGGGAACTGAGGCCCGGAGAAGTGACTTGCCCGAGGTCACACAGCAGACAGGTGGCGGAGGCTGTACTCGACGCCCAGTAATAATAATAATGGTAATGATGGCGTTTGCGAAGCGCTTACTATGTGCAGAGCGCTGTTCTAAGCGCTGGCGGGGGATACAAGGTGATCAGGTTGCCCCACGGGGGGCTCACAGTCTTCATCCCCATTTGAAATCAATCAATCAATCAATCGTATTTATTGAGCGCTTACTATGTGCAGAGCACTGTACTAAGCGCTTGGGAAGTACAAATTGGCAACACATAGAGACAGTCCCTACCCAACAGTGGGCTCACAGTCTAAAAGGGGGAGACAGAGAACAGAACCAAACATACCAACAAAATAAAATAGGATAGAAATGTACAAGTAAAATAAATAAATAAATAGAGTAATAAATACGTACAACCATATATCCATATATACAGGTGCTATGGGGAAGGGAAGGAGGTAAGATGGGGGGGTGGAGAGGGGGACGAGGGGGAGAGGACCGTATCATCATCATCAGTCGTATTTATTGAGCGCTCACTGTGTGCAGAGCACTGTGCCGAGCGCTCGGGAAGTCCAAGTTGGCAGACATACCGCCCGCCCACGGCGGGCTGACAGTCCAGAGGGCCTGCGACGTGCGGAGGAGTCCTGTACTGAGCGCTCAGGAGGGTCCAGTACGGCCGGGAGGCGAGCCAGCGCTCGCGGCCTGTTAGGAGCTGGGCGATGAGGGCCTGGCACCGACCGGGAGGCGGAAGGATGGACGCCGGGGGAGGCCACCGTCCAGTCGGTCCGTCCCCCCGGCAGGCTGGTGGTGCGCGCCATGTGCGGGGCCCTGGGGCTGGTGGTCCGCGAGCGGGACGCCCATCTGCGCGACCGGCGGGCCCGGGTCTACGTCTCCAACCACGTGACGCCCTTCGACCACAACATGGTCAACCTGCTGACCCGCTGCAGCACCGTGAGTCCCCCGGGGGGGAAGGACGGCGGCGGTGGGGTGAGACGGGGCGGGGGGTCCTCGCCCCTCACCCCGCCCGTCCCCCCGCAGCCCCTCCTGTCCGGCCCCTCGGGCTTCGTGTGCTGGTCGCGGGGCTTCGTGGAGCTGGCGGGCCGGGGGGACCCGGCGGAGGCCCTGCGGCGGTTCTGCGCCTCGCCGGGGGACCGCCCCCACCCTCTCCTCCTGTTCCCCGAGGAGGAGGCCACCAACGGACGCGAGGGGCTGCTCCGCTTCAGGTAAGGCCGGGGCGGGCGGGCCGGGGAGGGCCGCCCGCCGGGCCGGACCCGCTGACCGCCGTCGCCTTTCCCCCCGGCGCCGCTCCCCCCGCCAGCTCCTGGCCGTTTTCCGTTCAGGAGGCCGTGCAGCCGCTGACCCTGCGGGTCCGCCGTCCCCTGGTTTCCGTGGTGAGTGCCGCCCAGTCCCGGGAGGGCCGGGGATGGGGGCGGCGGCGGCGGCCCGGGTGTCACCGGCCCGGTCCCCTCCCGTCTCCCCGCAGAACGTGGCGGGCGCCTCCTGGGTCTCCGAACTGCTCTGGGCGCTCTTCGTCCCCTTCACGGTCTATCAAGTAAGGTACTAACCGGCTTCCGTCTTCTTGCCCGGCCCGGGGCGGGGGGGTGAGGGGGCCGGGCGGCGCCCCGAGTCACCGCTCTCCCCGCCCCTCCGCAGGTGGCTGCGGCCCATCCGCAGGGAGCCCGGGGAGGCCAGCGAGGAGCTGGCGGTCCGCGTGCAGCAGGTGGGAGGCGGGGAGGGGGGGAACCGGGGGGCGGGGGGGGGGCGGGGGGCCGCGCGGGGCCGTCCCCCCGGGGCCAGAGGGACGGTCGTGCCCCTCTGCAGCTGGTGGCCGCGGAGCTGGGCCTCGCCGGGACTCGCCTCACCCCGGCGGACAAGGCCGAGCACCTCAAACGACGGCGCCACGTGGCTCCTCGGGCAGGTGCGGACGGACGCTCGCCTCTCCCCCGGTGCCCCCCGCTACGCGCCCCCGCCCCGCCTCACCTCGTCTCCCCTCTCCCCCGCAGCTCCGCCGCCGGCCCCTCCCACGGCCGGCCCCGGACGGGACGGGCAGCTGGCCGCGCTGTCCCAGCGGGTCAAAGAAGTCCTGCCTCACGTGCCGCTGGGGGTCATCAGGAGAGACCTGGGTACGGGGGCCGGGGGGACGGGGAACCGGGGCGGGGGCGCGGCGGGCGGGTGCAGCGAGCGCCCCGTTTCCGCCTCCCAGTCCGCACCGGCTGCGTGGACACGACCATCACCAACCTGCTGGAGAGACCCGCGGCCGCCGACCGGTGCCGGCCCGCGCCCCCGGCCCCCAAGGCGAGATCTCAGGTGGGTGCGGCGGAAAAGTTGAGGCGGGACCGTCTCTTGCACTTCCCAAGCGCTTAGTGCAGTGCCCTGCGCACGGGAAGCGCTCCATAAATACGATCGATCGATCGATTCCCGTCCTTTTCCCCCTCCTACCTCACCTCCCTTCTCTCCTTCTCCAGCCCAGCCCGCACCCTCCGCTCCTCCACCACTAATCTCCTCACTGTACCTCGCTCTCGCCTGTCCCGCCATCGACCCCCGGCCCACGTCATCCCCTGGGCCTGGAATGCCCTCCCTCTGCCCATCCGCCAAGCTAGCTCTCTTCCTCCCTTCAAGGCCCTGCTGAGAGCTCACCTCCTCCAGGAAGCCTTCCCAGACTGAGCCCCTTCTTTCCTCTCCCCCTCGTCCCCCTCTCCATCCCCCCGTCTTACCTCCTTCCCTTCCCCACAGCACCTGTATATATGTATATACGGTTGTACATATTTATTACTCTATTTATTTATTTATTTATTTATTTTACTTGTACATTTCTGTCCTCCTTATTTTATTTTGTTGGTATGTTTGGTTCTGTTCTCTGCCTCCCCCTTTTAGACTGTGAGCCCACTGTTGGGTAGGGACTGTCTCTATGTGATGCCGATTTGTACTTCCCAAGCGCTTAGTACAGTGCTCTGCACATAGTAAGCGCTCAGTAAATACGACTGATTGATTGATTGATTGATTTTCCCCCCCCGCAGCCCTCCACCGCGACGTTCGCCAAGTCTCCCTGGGCCCGACACGAGAGTCTGCGGGAGCGGAAACAGGCGCTGTACGAGCACGCCCGCAGGTGAGGGCGGCCGCTCCTCCCCGCGGGGGCCGGGGCGGAGCGGGGTTCCTGTCCCCCCCCCCCCCGGGGTGACCGTCCGTCCCCTCCGCAGGCGTTTTTTGGAGAAGCACGCCCAGAGCCCCCGAGGGACGCCGTGACGGCGGAGGGAAGCGCCGAGCCGGGACCGGCCTCCCCGTCCCCCATTAAACGCAGGGTTTTCACCGACCCCCGGGCCTGGTGTGGTCACTCCCGCGGCCGCCGCCGTCCCCGTCCGGGCACCGCAATTCCCGGCATCCTCCGAGGAGCCCGGCGTCGCCGTGGCAACCCTCCGGCGTCGCCGTGGCAACCTGCCATCACGGAACCGGAACTCGCCTGGCATCCCGTGACCCGGTGGGGCGTGGGCGCCCCCTGGCGGCGGCGGCGGACGGACGGAGGGACGGACGGGAGGACGGACGGACGGAGGATGTCGCGTCCCCGGAGCCCCGGGGTCTCGGTGTCGGTGAGCCCCTACGACGGGCTGCCGGTGTCGAGCCGCTACACCGAGCTGCTGTCGGCGCGCCGCGCCCTGCCGGTGTGGGCCGCCCGGGCCAGCCTGCTCCACCAGCTGGCCCGAACCCCCACCGGCGTCGTCCTCGTCGTCGGCCCGCCCGGCACCGGCAAGACCACGCAGGTGGCCCCCTCCCGCGCCCCCCCGGGGCCCGGGGAAAACGGGGGGGCGCAGGAGGGAAGGGGCAGGGGAGGAGGAAGGGGCCGTCATCCGGGGGGCAGAGGAGGAAGGGGTGACGAGGGGGTGCAGAGGAGGAAGGGGACATCGTCAGGGGGTGCAGAGGAGGAAGGGGTGACGGGGGGGTGCAGAGGAGGAAGGGGTCATCATCAGGGGGTGCAAAGGAGAAAGGGGTCATCATCAGGGGGTGCAGGAGGGAAGGGGTGACCAGGGGGTGCAGAGGAGGAAGGGGCCATCATCGGGGGGTGCAGAGGAGAAAGGGGCCATCATTAGGGGGTGCAGGAGGGAAGGAGTGCCCAGGGGGTGCAGAGAGGAAAGGGGTGACCAGGGGGTGCAGAGAGGGAAGGGGTGGCCAGGGGGTGCAGAGGAGGAAGGGGTGTCCAGGGGGTGCAGAGGAGGAAGGGGACATCATCAAGGGGTGCAGGAGGGAAGGGGCCATCATCAGGGGGTGCAGAGGAGGAAGGGGCCATCGGGGTGGAGAGGAGGGGAGGGGCCATAAGAGGGTGCGAAGGAGGAAGGGGCCATCCTCAGGGGGTGCAGGAGGGAAGGGGCCATCATCGGGGGGTGCAGAGGAGAAAGGGGCCATCATCACGGGGTGCAGGAGGGAAGGAGTGCCCAGGGGGTGCAGAGAGGGAAGGGGTGGCCAGGGGGTGCAGAGAGGGAAGGGGCCATCATTAGGGGGTGCAGGAGGGAAGGGGCCATCATCAGGGGGTGCAGAGGAGGAAGGGGCCATCCAGGTGGAGAGGAGGGGAGGGGCCATAAGGGTGCAGAGGAGGAAGGGGGCAGAGGGCGAAGGGGCCATCATCAGGGGGTGCAGGAGGGAAGGGGCCATCATCAGGGGGTGGAGAGGAGGAAGGGGCCATCATCACGGGGTGCAGGAGGGAAGGGGCCATCAGGGGGTGCAGAGAAAGAAGGGGTGACCAGGGGGTGCAGGAGGGAAGGGGCTATCAGGGGGTGCAGAGGAGGAAGGGAACATCATCGGGGGTACAGAGGAGGAAGGGAACATCATCAGGGGGTGCAGAGGAGGAAGGGGACATCATCAGGGGGTACAGAGGAGGAAGGGAACATCAGGGGGTACAGAGGAGGAAGGGAACATCGGGGTGCAGAGGAGGAAGGGAACATCAGGGGGTACAGAGGAGGAAGGGAACATCATCAGGGGGTGCAGAGGAGGGAGGGGACATCATCGGGGTGCAGAGGAGGGAGGGGACATCGGGGTGCAGAGGAGGGAGGGGACATCTGGGGGTGCAGAGGAGGGAGGGGACATCAGGGGGTGCAGAGGAGGGAAGGAGTGAAGCTAGAGGAGCAGCGTGGCTCAGTGGAAAGAGCCCGGGATTTGGAGTCAGAGGTCATGGATTTGAATCCCCACCCCACCAATTGCCAGCTGTGTGACTTTGGGCAAGCCACTTCCCTTCTCCGGGCCTCAGTGACCTCGTCTGTCAAATGGGGCTGAAGACTGGGAGCCCCCCCCGCCCCGTGGGGCAACCTGATCACCTTGTAACCTCCCCAGCGCTTAGAACGGCGCTTGGCACGTAGTAAGCGCTTAATAAATGCCATCATTATTATTGTTAAGGGGTGCAGAGGAGGATGGGGTGCCCAGGGGGTGCAGAGGAGGACGGGGCGATCGGGGGTGCAGGAGGGAAGGATGGGGGTTGCGCAGGGGGGCACGAGAGGGGCAGGGTGAGCAGCCCGTTCCCCCCGTGACGGTGTCGGTGCCCTCTCCCCCCGGCCCGCCCTCCCGCCCCGGGGTGCCGCGCCCGGCGGCCCCGCTCAGATCCCGCAGTGGTGCGTGGAGTTTGTCCTGGGCGGAGGCCCGGAGGCCCGGCGGGTGGTGGTGTCCCAGCCGGAGCCCCTGGCGGCCCTCAGCCTGGCCCTGCGAGCCGCCGACGAGATGGACCTCGCCCTGGGCCACGAGGTCGGCTACACCGTCCCGCTGGAGGACTGCGCCCGCCCCGACACCCTGCTCCGGTCAGAGGCCCCCTCGCGACCCTCGAACCCGGCGCCCGGCCCCGCCCCGGGCCCATAGCCCTTTGGCCCCATACAGTCTAACGACGCCGGTCCTCACCCACTACCGGTTTGCGGCCTAGACGGTAACTCGTCTAGAAGCAGCGTGGCTCGACGGGAAGGTCCTTTGGAGTCAATCAATCAATCAATCAATCGTATTTATTGAGCGCTTACTATGTGCAGAGCACTGTACTAAGCGCTTGGGAAGTCCAAGTTGGCAACGTATAGAGACGGTCCCTACCCAACAGTGGGCTCACAGTCTAAAAGTCAGAGGTCATGGGTTCAAATTAACGAACGACGGCGTTTGCTACGCGCTTACTGTGCGCGAAGCACTGGTCTGAGCGCCGGGGAGGATGCAAGGTGATCGGGTTGTCCCACGTGGGGCTCACAGTCTTCATCCCCGTTTTACAGATGAGATCACCGAGGCACGGGGGAGCAAAGTGACTTGCTCAAGGTCACACAGCTGACGTGGTGGAGCCGGGATACGAACCCATGACCTCTGACTCCAAAGCCCGGGCGCTTTCCATTGAGCCACACAGCTGTGTGACGTTGGGCAAGTCACTTCTCCGTGCCTCAGTTACCTCCTCTGTAAAATGGGGATTGAGACTGTGAGCCCCGCAAGGGGATCGGGTTGTCCCACGTGGGGCTCACAGTCTTCAGCCCCGTTTTACAGATGAGATCACCGAGGCACGGGAGAGCTAAGTGACTTGCTCAAGGTCACACAGCTGACGTGGTGGAACCGGGATACGAACCCATGACCTCTGACTCCAAAGCCCGGGCGCTTTCCCTTGAGCCACACAGCTGTGTGACGCTGGGCAAGTCACTTCTCCGTGCCTCAGTTACCTCCTCTGTAAAATGGGGATTGAGACCGTGAGCCCCGCAAGGTGATCGGGTTGTCCCACGTGGGGCTCACAGTCTTCAGCCCCGTTTTACAGATGAGATCACCGAGGCACGGGGGAGCAAAGTGACTTGCTCAAGGTCACACAGCTGACGTGACGGAGGTGGGATACGAACCCATGACCTCTGACTCCAAAGCCCGGGCGCTTGCCATTGAGCCACACAGCTGTGTGACATTGGGCAAGTCACTTCTCCGTGCCTCAGTTACCTCCTCTGTAAAATGGGGATTGAGACCGTGAGCCCCGCAAGGGGATCGGGTTGTCCCACGTGGGGCTCACAGTCTTCGTCCCCGTTTTACAGATGAGATCACCGAGGCCCGGAGGAGCTAAGTGACTTGCTCGAGGTCACACAGCTGATGTGGTGGAGGTGGGATACGAACCCATGACCTCTGACTCCAAAGCCCGGGCGCTTTCCCTTGAGCCACACAGCTGTGTGACGCTGGGCAAGTCACTTCTCTGTGCCTCAGTTACCTCATCTGTCAAATGGGGATGAGGACCGGGAACCCCCCGTGGGACAACCTGATCACCTTGTAACCGCCCCAGCGCTTAGAACAGTGCCTTGCACATAGTAAGCGCCTAATAAATGCCGCCGTCATTCCTAAGCGCCGAGTACAGCGCTCCGCACACGGGAAGCGCTCACAGAGAAGCGGCGTGGCTCAGTGGAAACAGCCCGGGCTTGGGAGTCAGAGGTCATGGGTTCGAATCCCAGCTCCGCCACACGTCTGCTGTGTGACCTTGGGCAAGTCGCTTCACTTCTCTGAGCCTCAGTTCCCTCATCTGTAAAGTGGGGGTGAAGACCGTGAGCCCCACGTGGGACAACCTGATCACCTTGTATCTACCCCAGCGCTTAGAACAGTGTTTTGCACATAGTAAGCGCTTAACAAATGCCATCATTATTATTATTATTAATAAATGCGATTGAATTTGATCGTAAATCTCGAGCGCTCGGGAGAGTCCCAAGGGAACAGAGTCGGTAGACGCATTCCCTGCCCCCAGCGAGCTTACTGTCTGGAGGTGGGATATGTTGCCAACTTGTACTTCCCAAGCGCTTAGTACAGTGCTCTGCACACAGTAAGCGCTCAATAAATACGATTGATTGATTGATTGATTGATTTACCAAGCGCTAACTGCGTGCGGGGCCCTGGGCTGAGCGCCGGGGAGAGTCCAGGAGGACAGGACTCATTCATTCATTCAATCGTATTTATTGAGCGCTTACTGGGTGCAGAGCATTCGTTCATTCATTCAATCGTATTTATTGAGCGCTTACTGGGTGCAGAGCATTCATTCAATCGGATTTATTGAGCGCTTACTGTGCGCAGAGCACTGTACTGAGCGCTTGGGAAGTACTATTTGGCAACTTATAGAGACGGTCCCTACCCAACAGCGGGCTCATAGTCTGCTGTACTAAGCGCTTGGGAAGTCCAAGTTGGCAACATATAGAGACGGTCCCTACCCAACAGCGGGCTCACAGTCTGCTGTACTAAGCGCTTGGGAAGTCCAAGTTGGCAACATATGGAGACGGTCCCTACCCAACAGCGGGCTCCCAGTCTGCTGTACTAAGCGCTTGGGAAGTCCAAGTTGGCAACATATAGAGGCGGTCCCTACTCAACATCATCATCATCATCAATTGTATTTATTGAGTGCTTACTGTGGGAAGAGCACTGTACTAAGCGCTTGGGAAGTACAAATTGGCAACATATAGAGACGGTCCCTACCCAACAGCGGGCTCCCAGTCTGCTGTACTAAGCGCTTGGGAAGTCCAAGTTGGCAACATATAGAGACGGTCCCTACCCAACAGCGGGCTTACAGCCTGCTGTACTAAGCGCTTGGCAAGTCCAAGTTGGCAACATATAGAGGCGGTCCCTACTCAACATCATCATCATCATCAATCGTATTTATTGAGCACTTACTGTGGGCAGAGCACTGTACTAAGCGCTTGGGAAGTCCAAATTGGCAACATAGAGAGATGGTCCCTACCCAACGGCGGGCTCCCAGTCTGCTGTACTAAGCGCTTGGGAAGTCCAAGTTGGCAACTTATAGAGACGGTCCCTACCCAACAGCGGGCTCACAGTCTGCTGTACTAAGCGCTTGGGAAGTACAATTTGGCAACATATGGAGACGGTCCCTACCCAACAGCGGGCTCCCAGTCTGCTGTACTAAGCGCTTGGGAAGCCCAAGTTGGCAACATATGGAGACGGTCCCTACCCAACAGCGGGCTCCCAGTCTGCTGTACTAAGCGCTTGGGAAGTCCAAGTTGGCAACATAAAGAGGCGGTCCCTACTCAACATCATCATCATCATCAGTCGTATTTATTGAGCGCTTACTGTGGGCAGAGCACTGTACTAAGCGCTTGGGAGGTCCAAGTTGGCAACGTATGGAGACGGTCCCTACCCAACAGCGGGCTCCCGGTGTAGACGCGGCCCCCAGCGAGGCGAGGGTCTGGGGCGGGGGGCCCCGAGCGTCCGGCCCTCCATCCCCGATTTCTTCCCCCCGCTATCCCGGCAGGTTCTGCTGGGACGGGCTGCTGCTGCAGGAAGTGGCGTCCACCCCCGGGCCGGGGTCCTGGGGCGTCCTGGTCCTGGACGAGGTCCAGCGGCGGTCGGTGGCGTCGGACGCCCTGCAGGGCCTGCTCCGGGCCGCCGTCCGGGGCCCGGGCCTGGGGCCCGCCCGGCTGGTCGTGGTGACCGAGCCGGCCCTCGCACCCAAGCTGCGCGCCTTCTGGGGGGACCCGCCGACGGTCCGCGTGCCCGAGGGGCCCGGGGAGACCCCCGTCCCCGTCTACAGGGACCCGGCCCCCCGGGACCCGGTGGAGGCCGCCTGCCAGGCCGTGCGGGCGCTGCACCGCGCCGGCGGGCCCGGGGACGTGTTGCTCTTCCTGGCCAGCGAGGAGGTGAGGGCCCGGGCCGCCCGGCGCCGGCGCGTGACCCCGGACGGGTGGCCTCGTCCATTCGGTCGTATTTATCGAGCGGAGAGCGCCGTACTAAGCGCTTGGGAAGTACAAGGCGGCCACGTGTCGAAAAGCGGGGATTCGACGCCTGCTCCCCTTCCTCCTTAGGCCTTCCCAGGCTGAGCCCCTTCCTTCCCCCTCTCCGTCCCCCCCGTCTTACCTCCTTCCCTTCCCCACAGCACCTGTATAGATGTAGATATATTACTCTATTTATTTTACTTGTCCCTATCTATTCTATTTATTTTATTTTGTTGGTACGTTTGGTTTGGCGTCTCCCTCTTCTAGACTGTGTATATATATAGATCAATCAATCAATCAATCGATCGTATTTATTGAGCGCTTACTATGTGCAGAGCACTGTACTAAGCGCTTGGGAAGTACAAATTGGCATCACATAGAGACAGTCCCTACCCACCAGTGGGCTCACAGTCTAAAAGGGGGAGACAGAGAACAGAACCAAACATACCAACAAAATAAAATAAGTAGGATAGAAATGTACAAGTAAAATAAATAAATGAATAAATAAATAGAGTAATAAATATGTACAACCATATCTACATATATACAGGTGCTGTGGGGAAGGGAAGGAGGTAAGACGGGGGGATGGAGAGGGGGACGAGGGGGAGAGGAAGGAAGGGGCTCAGTCTGGGAAGGCCTCCTGGAGGAGGTGAGCTCTCAGCAGGGCCTTGAAAGGAGGAAGAGAGCTAGCTTGGCGGATGGGCAGATGCAGATATATTTGTACATATTTATTACCCTATTTATTTTACCTGTACCTATCTATTCTATTTATTTTATTTTGTTAGTACGTTTGGTTTGGCGTCTCCCCCTCCTAGACTGTGTATATATATTTGTACGTATTTATTACCCTATTTATTTTACCTGTACCTATCTATTCTATTTATTTTATTTTGTTAGGACGTTTGGTTTGGCGTCCCCCCCTTCTAGACTGTGTATATATATTTGTACATATTTATTACCCTATTTATTTTACGTGTGCCTACCTATCCTATTTATTTTATTTTGTTAGTACGTTTGGTTTGGCGTCTCCCCCTCCTAGACTGTGTATATATATTTGTACATATTTATTACCCTATTTATTTTACCTGTACCTATCTATTCTATTTATTTTATTTTGTTAGTACGTTTGGTTTGGCGTCTCCCCCTTCTAGACTGTGTATATATGTAGATATATTTGTACGTATTTATTACCCTATTTATTTTACCTGTACCTATCTATTCTATTTATTTTATTTGTTAGGACGTTTGGTTTGGCGTCTCCCCCTTCTAGACTGTGTATATATGTAGATATATTTGTACATTTACAAATGTACATATATGTACATATTTGTAGGGTATTTATTACCCTATTTATTTTACCTGTACCTACCTATTCTATTTATTTTATTTTGTTAGTGGGTTTGGTTTGGCGTCTCCCCCTTCTAGACTGTGTATATATGTAGATATATTTGTACGTATTTATTGCCCTATTTATTTTACCTGTACCTACCTATCCTATTTATTTTATTTTGTTAGTACGTTTGGTTTGGCGTCTCCCCCTTCTAGACTGTGTAGATATATTTGTACATATTTATTACCCTATTTATTTTACCTGTACCTACCTATCCTATTTATTTAATTTTGTTAGTACGTTTGGTTTGGCGTCCACCCCTTCTAGACCGTTGGGTGGGGACCGTCCCTATACGTTGCCCACTTGGGCTTCCCAAGCGCTTAGTACAGTGCTCTGCGCGCAGTAAGCGCTCCATAAATACGATGGATGATGATGATGATGACGACGACCTCCCATCATCATCCCAGCCAGCCCGGCGCCTAGTACGGTGGTTGGAAAACGGCGCGGTTATCCATCACGACGGAAACTCCCGCATCCCCCCGCCGGGAGCCGGACGGGAAGCGGAGAGTTGGGAGCGGGGCAAAAAGGCGGGAGGGGGATCCTCAGGAGTCGCCCCCCCGGCCTTTCTTCGGGTTTTCCCCCACTCAATCAATCAATCAATCGTATTTATTGAGCGCTTACTGTGTGCAGAGCACTGTACTAAGCGCTTGGGAAGTCCAAATTGACAACACACAGAGACAGTCCCTACCCAACAGTGGGCTCACGGCCTAAAAGGGGGAGACTCCTTTTAGACCGCGAGCCCACTGTTGTACATGTTGCCGACTTGTACGGTGCGCGCGGTAAGCGCTCAATAAACGCGATTGATTGATTGATCGATCGATTGATTGTGCCCCTTCCGGTCTGGGCCGGGCCCCCCGCCCTCAGGAGATCTGCCGGTGCTGTGAGATCCTTCGAGGAGGAGAGGAGACGGCGGGCGACCCCATTTCGGTGCTGCCCCTGCACCCCGGGCTGGGCCCGGCCGCGCAGGCCGTGTACGAGGAGCCGGCCGAAGGGGCGGCGCGGAGGGTGGTGGTCACCCACTGGCTGGCCGACTGGTCCTTCTCCTTCCGCGCCACCGGCCATCACGTCGTGGACACCGGGCTGGAGCTGCGGAGCGTGAGCCCGGGCGCCGGGGCGGGCCGCGACGCTGGCGGGACCCGAGTTCTAATCCCGGCGGGAAGCGGCGGCGCCTACTGGCTGCAGTCCGGGGGTCAGAGTTCGGATCCCGGGCTCTGATCCCCACCCCGCCTCCGTGTGACCCCGGGCGAGTCGCCTCTCTGGGCCTCGGCTTACCGGAGCGAGCGGGGAGGGCGAGGACGGCGTGGGCGGGCCTCAGTTTCCCCGGCGAAAGGACCTCCTCGTCGGTCACGGCCGCGTTGACCGAGCGCCCGTCGCACGTGGGAGAGGACGACGTTCGGACGGACGCGCGCCCTGCCCGCAGCGAGCTGCCAGTCTAGAGGGGAGGGCGGGCGTTAATCGGGATAAATAAGAGGACGGAAGCGGATGTAAGGGGGGGATGAGGAGAGGAGCGGCGTGGCTCCGTGGAAAGAGCCCGGGCTTTGGAGTCGGAGGTCGCGGGTTCGAATCCCGGCTCCCCCACGTGCCTGCCGCTTGACCTCGCGCAAGTCGCTTCACTTCTCGGAGCCTCAGTGACCTCATCCGTAAAATGGGGATGAACACCGTGAGCCCCACGGGGGACAAACCGATCACCTCGTATCCCCCCCCCCCCCGGCGCTTAGAACGGTGCTTTGCACATAGTAAGCGCTTCACAAACGCCATCATCATTATTATTATTATTATGAGTAGACTGGGAGCCCACTGTTGGGTCGGGACCGTCTCTAGATGTTGCCAATTTGGACTTCCCAAGCGCTCAGTACAGTGCTCTGCACCCAGTGAGCGCTCAATAAATACGATGGATGGTGAAGAAAGGGGGCGAGTCAGGGCGACGCGGAAGAAGGGGAAGGAGGGCTCAATCAGGGAAGGCCTCTTGGAAGAGATGGGCCTTCACTAAGGCTTTGAAGCTGGGGAGAGTCGTAGCTTCCCCGGCGCTAAGTAATAATAATAATAATGATGAAGGCGTTTGTTAAGCGCTTACTCTGTGCGAAGCACCGTTCTAAGCGCTGGGGAGGATCGGGTTGTCCCACGCGGGGCTCGCAGTCTTCGTCCCCATTACACAGATGAGGGAACTGAGGCTCCAGAGCAGCGAAGCGACTCGCCCAGGGTCCCACGGCAGACGCGGCGTAGTAAGCGCCCGGCAGGACGTTCAGCGGGACCGGCCGGCCGTGCCGGGGGATGAACTGGGCGCCTGGGAGGGGCGGCTAGGACGGGGGCGTCGAGCCGGGGGGGAGGACGTGGACGCTAACGGCCGCCCCGGCGGGGCTGGGGGGGACGCCGCAGGTCTACAACCCCCGGATCCGAGCCGAATCGCAGGTGTTGAGGCCCATCAGCAGGAGCCAGGCCGAGGCCCGGAGGTGGCGGGCCAGGGGCTCACCCCCAGGTACGGACATGATTGATTTCTAGCCGACTTTAAGCTCGCTGCGGGCAGGGAGTGGGTCTCTTGTCGTTCCGCGCTCTCCCAAGCGCTCAGTACAGCGCCCCGCACCCCGTATTGAGCGCTCAATATGAACGAACGAGGAAGAAACAACGCCACCCGCCCCGCTCAACCTGTCTGTTGCCAACTTGGACTTCCCAAGCGCTTAGCACAGTGCTCTGCACACAGTAAGTGCTCAATAAATACGATGGAATGAATGAATGAATGTTAAAAATAAACTCTATCGTACTGTACTTTCCCAAGCACTTCGTAGTAATTATGGCGTTTGTTAAACTCCTGCTATAATAATAATAATGATGGCATTTATTAGGCATTTACTATGTGCAAAGCACTGTTCTAAGTGCTGGATTGTGCTGAGCGCCGGGGTGGAGACACCTGGATATATGTCTGTATGTATTTATTACTCTATTTATTTTATTTGTACGTATTTATTCCATTTATTTTATTTTGTTGATACGTTTTGTCGTCTGTCTCCCCCTTCTAGACTGTGAGCCCGCTGTTGGGTCGGGACCGTCTCTATCTGTTGCCAACTTGGACTTCCCAAGCGCTCAGCACAGTGCTCTGCACACAGTAAGCGCTCAATAAATACGATGGAATGAGTGAATGAATATTAAAAATAAACTCTATCGTACTGTACTTTCCTAATCACTTCGTAGTAATTATGGCGTTTGTTAAGCTCTTGCTATAATAATAATAATGATGGCATTTATTAAGCATTTACTGTGTGCAAAGCACTGTTCTAAGTGCTGGATTGTGCTGAGCGCCGGGGTGGAGACACCTGGATATACGTCTGTATGTATTTATTACTCTATTTATTTTATTTGTACGTATTCTATTTATTTTGTTAATATGTTTTATTGTCTGTCTCCCCCTTCTAGACTGTGAGCCCGCTGTTGGGTCGGGACCGTCTCTATCTGTTGCCAACTTGGACTTCCCAAGCGCTTAGCACAGTGCTCTGCACACAGTAAGCGCTCAATAAATACGATGGAATGAATGAATGAATGTTAAAAATAAACTCTATCGTACTGTACTTTCCCAAGCACTTCGTCGTAATTATGGCGTTTGTTAAGCTCCTGCTATAATAATAATAATGATGGCATTTATTAAGCGTTTACTGTGTGCAAAGCACTGTTCTAAGGGCTGGATTGTGCTGAGCGCCGGGGTGGAGACCCCTGGATATATGTCTGTATGTATTTATTACTCTATTTATTTTATTTGTACGTATTCTATTTATTTTGTTAATATGTTTTGTTGTCTGTCTCCCCCTTCTAGACTGTGAGCCCGCTGTTGGGTCGGGACCGTCTCTCTATGTTGCCAACTTGGACTTCCCAAGCGCTTAGCACAGTGCTCTGCACCCAGTAAGCGCTCAATAAATACGATGGAATGAATGAATGAATGTTAAAAATAAACTCTATCGTACTGTACTTTCCCAAGCACTTCGTCGTAATTATGGCGTTTGTTAAGCTCCTGCTATAATAATAATAATGATGGCATTTATTAAGCATTTACTATGTGCAAAGCACTAAGTGCTGGATTGTGCTGAGCGCCGGGGTGGAGACACCTGGATATATGTCTGTATGTATTTATTACTCTGTTTATTTTATTTGTACGTATTTATTCCATTTATTTTATTTTGTTGATATGTTTTGTTGTCTGTCTCCCCCTTCTAGACTGTGAGCCCGCTGTTGGGTCGGGACCGTCTCTAGATGTTGCCAACTTGGACTTCCCAAGCGCTTAGCACAGTGCTCTGCACACAGTAAGCGCTCAATAAATACGATCATCATCATCATCAATCGTATTTATTGAGCGCTTACTGTGTGCAGAGCACTGTACTAAGCGCTTGGGAAGTACAAATTGGCAACACATAGAGACGGTCCCTACCCACCAGTGGGCTCACAGTCTAAAAGGGGGAGACGGAGAACAAAACCCAACATACTCACAAAAAAGTAATCTCTCTGGACTTCTGTAATTCGCTCATTCATTCAGTCGCATCTAGTGAGCGCTTACCATGTGCAGAGCGCTGTACTAAGTGCTTGGGAAGTACAAGTACAGTTTTAGTACTTGTAAAGGAAGTACCCCTTCCTTCCTCTCCCCCTCGTCCCCCTCTCCATCCTCCCCATCTTACCTTCTTCCCTTCCCCACAGCACCTGTATATATGGATATATGTTTGTACATATTTATTACTCTATTCATTTATTTGTCCATATCTATTCTATTTATTTTATTTTGTTAGTATGTTTGGTTTTGTTCTCTGTCTCCCCCTTTTAGACTGTGAGCCCACTGTTCGGTAGGGACTGTCTCTATAGGTTGCCAATTTGTACTTCCCAAGTGCTTAGTCCAGTGCTCTGCACATAGTAAGCGCTCAATAAATACGATTGATGATGATGATGTTGATGATAGACTCTGAGCCCACTGTTGGGTAGGGACCGTCTCTATATGTTGCCAACTTGCACTTCCCAAGCGCTCAGTCCAGCGCTCTGCACACAGTAAGCGTTCAATAAATACGATTGATGATGATGATGGTGATGACTTTGTTGCATTGTCCTCTCATTCATAATAATGAATGTTTGTACATATCTATTCTATTTATTTTATTTTGTTAGTATGTTTGGTTTTGTTCTCTGTCTCCCCCTTTTAAACTGTGAGCCCACTGGTGGGTAGGGACTGTCTCTAGATGTTGCCAATTTGTACTTCCCAAGCGCTTAGTCCAGTGCTCTGCACATAGTAAGCGCTAAATAAATACGATTGATGATGATGATGATGATGATAGACTCTGAGCCCACTGTTGGGTAGGGACCGTCTCTATATGTTGCCAACTTGCACTTCCCAAGCGCTCAGTCCAGCGCTCTGCACACAGTAAGCGCTCGATAAATACGATTGATGATGATGATGACTTTGCTGCACTGTCCTCTCATTCGTAATAATGACTGTTGGGATTTCTTAAGCGCTTACTATGTGTACTAAGCGCCGGGGGTGGGGGGGGATACAAGCCGATCAGGTTGTCCCACGTGGGGCTCACAGTCTTAATCTACATGTTGCCAACTTGTGCTTCCCAAGCGCTTAGTCCAGTGCTCTGCACATAGTAAGCGCTCAATAAATACGATTGATGATGATGATGAATGTGATTCATTCATACATATCCTGCCCGCTCCGCGTCGGGGCGAGGGCAGCGCGACGACGGTGTGATCTCCCTGGACTTTGGTCGTTCGGTCGGTCGTACTTACTGAGCGCTTACTGTGTGCTGAGCGCTTGGGCGTGTCCTTGGACTTGTCCCGTCCCGCAGGGTCCTGCCTCCGGCTCTATCCCGAGTCGTTCCTGGATCAGGAGGCCCCGCTCCTGCCCCCGCCCCGGGTCTGCGAGGAGAATCTCAGCCGCCTGGTACTGCTGCTCAAGCGGAAAAACATCGCCCAACCTGGGGAGTGCCACTTCCTGGACCGACCCGGTGAGAGACGCCCTCTCTTTTACGGTATTTGCTGAGCGCCTACCGCGGGCCGGGCGCCGCTTCGGTCAAGGCCGCTCGCGAAGGCCTTCCCGCGGGCCGGGCGCCGTTAATCCTACTAATAATCACGATGGCATTGGTTAATAGGCCGGGCGCCGTTACTACCACTACTAATAGGTTAATAATAATAATAATAATAATAATAATGGCATTGGTTAAGCGCTTACTATGCGCAGAGCACCGTTCTAAGCGCTGGGGGGGAGACAAGGTGATCAGGTTGTCCCACGGGGGGCTCACAGTCTTCATCATCCTCGTCAATTGTATTTATAAGGTGATCAAGTTGTCCCACGTGGGACATCATCATCAACCGTATTTATTGAGCGCTTACTGTGCGCAGAGCGCCGTACTGAGCGCTTGGGAAGTCCAGGTTGGCAACATCTAGAGACGGGCCCTACCCGACGGCGGGCTCACGGTCTGAAATTTTATTTATTTATTTTATTTTGTTAGTCTGTGTGGTTTTGTTCTCTGTCTCCCCCTTTTAGACTGTGAGCCCGCTGGTGGGTAGGGACTGTCTCTATAGGTTGCCGATTTGTGCCTCCCAAGCGCTTAGTCCAGTGCTCTGCACATAGTAAGCGCTCTATAAATACGATTGATGATGATGATGAAAGGGGGAGATAATTGAGGCTCAGAGAAGTGAAGTGACTTGACCAAGGTCACACAGCGGATGTGTGGCGGAGCTGGGATTCGAACCCACGACCTCTGACTCCAAAGCCCGGGCTCTTTCCTCTGAGCCACGCTGCTTCTCTAGGCGCTTACTGTGTGCAAAGCACTGTTCTAAGCGCTGGGGAGGATACAATCAATCAATCAATCGTATTTGTTGAGCGCTTACGGTGCGCAGAGCACTGGACTAAGCGCTTGGGAAGTTCAAGTTGGCAACATCTAGAGACGGTCCCTACCCAACAGTGGGCTCACAGTCTAAAATATATATGTATAGATGTTTGTACATATTTGTTACTCTATTTATTTTACTTATACATATCTATTCTACTTATTTTATTTTGTTAGTACGTTTGGTTTGGTTCTCTGTCTCCCCCTTTTAGACTGTTTCTAGACTGGTGCCCCTTCCTTCCTCTCCCCCTCGTCCCCCTCTCCTTCCCCCATCTTACCTCCTTCCCTTCCCCACAGCACCTGTATACATGTATATATGTTTGTACGTATTTATTACTCTATTTATTTACTTGTAATAAATAGCATAGAATAAATACTATATTATTTATAGAATAGTATATAGAATATACTACTATAGTATGTAGAATACTACTATAGTACATAGTATACTATATACTATATATAGGTATATATAGAGTATACTATATAGTATACTATACACTATATATAGCATGCTATATATTATATGCTATATAGTGTATAGTATACTATATATACTATATGGTATGCTATACACTATATGGTATGCTATATACTATATATAGTATAGTATATAGTATACTATATAGTATATAGTATACTATATAGTATATAGTATACTATATAGTATATAGTATAGTATGTACTATATAGTATATAGTATACTATATACTACTACTATACTACTATAGTATATAGAATATATACTATCAATCAATCAATCAATCGTGTTTATTGAGCGCTTACTGTGTGCAGAGCACTAGACTAAGCGCTTGGGAAGTCCAAGTTGGCACCATATAGAGACGGTCCCTACCCAACAGTGGGCTCACAGTCTAAAAGAGAAATCTATTTATCTATATGTAGCTAAATAGATCTAAATAGATTTAGATAAACAGATCTAAATAGATTTAGATAAATAGATCTAAATAGATTTAGATAAATACATTTAGATCCCCCCCAGCACTTAGAACAGCGCTTCGCACATAGTAAGCGCTTAGCAAATAAATACCATCATTATTATTATTATTATCCCACCGTCCATGGGCAAGTCGCTTATCTCTTCTGGACCTCAGCGACCTCATCTGTAAAATGGACTGTGAGCCCCACGTGGGACAACCTGATCACCTTGTATCCCCCCCCAGCGCTTAGAACAGCGCTTTGCACATAGTAAGCGCTTAGCAAATGCCATCATCATTATTATTATTATTATCATTATTATCCCACCGTCCCTGGGCAAGTCGCTTATCTCTTCTGGGCCTCAGGGACCTCATCTGTCAAATGGACTGTGAGCCCCCCGTGGGACAACCTGATCACCTTGTATCCCCCCCCCCAGCGCTTAGAACAGCGCTTTGCACATAGTAAGCGCTTAACAAATGCCATCATCATTATTATTATTATTATTATTATCATCCCACCGTCCCTGGGCAAGTCGCTTATCTCCTGTAAAACGGGGATGAAGACTGTGAGCCCCCCGTGGGACAACCTGATCACCTTGTATCCCCCCCCAGCGCTTAGAGCAGCGCTTCGCACATAGTAAGCACTTAGCAAATGCCATCATCATCATTATTATTATTATTATTATTATTATTATTATTATTATTATCCCACCGTCCCTGGGCAAGTCGCCTATCTTCTCTGGCCCTCATCTGTAAAACGGGGATTGAGACCGCGAGCCCCACGGGGGCAAGGGGCCGCCGCGTCCAACCCCATTGGCCCGCCCCCGCCCCGGGCGCTCAGCACAGCGTCCGGCGCGGAGGAAGCGCCTAACAGATAGTGTCCCTCAGCCCCCGAGGCCTTCATGCAGGCCCTGGAGGACCTGGACTACCTGGCCGCCCTGGACGACGACGGCGACCTGTCGGACCTGGGGGTCATCCTGTCGGAGCTGCCCCTGCCCCCCGAGCTGGCCAAGGCCCTGCTGGCCGGCTGCGAGTTCGACTGCGTCGACGAGATGCTCACCTTGGCCGCCATGCTGACCGGTAAAGGGGCCCCAACCCCGCGGCGTCCTCTCCTCTCCCGGGAGCGCTCAGTACAGCGCTGGGCACGCCGCCGGCAGCGCTCGGGGGGACGCGGTCGCAGACGCCGTCCCTGACCCGATGAGCCACTGTCGGGCAGGGACCGTCTCTAGACGTTGCCAACTTGGACTTCCCAAGCGCTCAGTACAGTGCTCTGCACCCAGTAAGCGCCCAATCAACACGACGGATGAGTCAAGTAGCGGTACTTATTGAGCGCCTGCCCTGTGCAGAGCCTCGGGCTGGGAGGTCGGCGTGACAGAATCAGGCAAGCGACAAGCTGAGGGTCTAGAAGAACGGTCAGCCGTCATCATCATCATCATCATCAATCGTATTTATTGAGCGCTTACTGCGTGCAGAGCGCTGTACTAAGCGCCTGGGAAGTCCAAGTCGGCAACCTATAGAGACGGTCCCTACCCAACAGTGGGCTCACGGTCTGAAAGGGGGAGACAGAGAATCAATCAATCAATCAATCGTATTTATTGAGCGCTTACTGCGTGCAGAGCACTGTACTGAGCGCTTGGGAAGTCCAAGTCGGCACCATTGAGAGACAGTCCCTACCCAACAGTGGGCTTACGGTCTGAAAGGGGGAGACAGAGAATCAATCAATCAATCAATCGTATTCATTGAGCGCTTACTGTGTGCAGAGCACTGTACTAAGCGCTTGGGAAGTCCAAGTCGGCACCATTGAGAGACAGTCCCTACCCAACAGTGGGCTCACAGTCTAGGAGGGGGAGACAGAGAATCAATCAATCAATCAATCAATCGTATTTATTGAGCGCTTACTGTGTGCAGAGCACTGTACTAAGCGCTTGGGAAGTACAAGTCGGCAACCTATAGAGACGGTCCCTACCCAACAGTGGGCTCACAGTCTGAGAGGGGGAGACAAAACCAAACATACTAACAAAATAAAATAAATAGAATAGATACGGACAAGTAAAGTCAGTCCGTGGTATTTATGTCGAGCAGTGTACTGAGCGCTCCCCACCCGGAACACGCTTAGAGGGACAGCCCGCGGTCAGTCGGTCCATCGGTGGTATTTGAAAGATGGAGCACTAAGCGCTCGGGAGAGTACAGCGCGACAGAACTGGGAGACGCGTCCCCTGCCCACAGCATCATCATCATCCTCAATCGTATTTATTGAGCGCTTACTGTGTGCGGAGCACTGTACTAAGCGCTTGGGAAGTACAAATCGGTGACATAGAGAGACAGTCCCTACCCAACAGTGGGCTCACAGTCTAAAAGTCATTCATTCCATCGTATTTACTGAGCGCTTACTGGGCGCGGAGCACTGTACTAAGCGCTTGGGAAGTTGGCAGTCCAGAGTCAATCCGTGAGCACCCACCATGTGCGGAGCACTGGACCGGGCGCTCGGGAGAAGGGGGTCCGGCAGGGTGAGCAGAGCACTGTACTGAGCGCTGGGGAAGTCCAAGTTGGCAACATCATCGTCATCGATCGTATTTATTGAGCGCTTCCTGTGTGCAGAGCACTGGACTAAGTGCTGGGAGACGCGTCCCCTGCCCGCAGCATCATCATCATCCTCAATCGTATTTATTGAGCGCTTACTGTGTGCGGAGCACTGTACTAAGCGCTTGGGAAGTACAAATCGGCGACATATAGAGACAGTCCCTACCCAACAGTGGGCTCACAGTCTAAAAGTCATTCATTCAATCGTATTTATTGAGCGCTCACAGGGTGCGGAGCACTGTACTAAGCGCTTGGGAAGTTGGCAGTCCAGAGTCAATCCGTGAGCACCCACCATGTGCGGAGCACCGGACCGGGCCCTCGGGAGAAGGGGGTCCGGCAGGGTGAGCAGAGCACTGTACTGAGCGCTGGGGAAGTCCAAGTTGGCAACACCATCATCATCATCGTCGTCGTCGATCGTATTTATTGAGCGCTTCCCGTGTGCAGAGCACTGTACTGAGCGCTGGGGAAGTCCGAGTTGGCAACGTCTAGAGACGGTCCCCCTCTTCCGTCCCCGTCCCCAGAGGCCCCCGGGTTCGAGGCCCCGCCGCGCTGCGCCGAGGAGGCCGCCCTCCGCCGGGCCCTGGAGCATCCGGACGGGGACCACAGCACCTTGATCCGGGTGTACGACGCCTTCGTCCAGGGTGAGGGGCCCCCGCGACCCCTGACCCCTGACCCCTGACCCCCGACCCCCGAGGGGTCCGCGGACACGGCCCAGACCCAAATCCACCGGACCCCGGGATGGACGGGCGGGAGGAGCGCGGAGGGGGCGTCTATAACGCCTAGGGCCCGGGCCTGATAGTCATTCATTCATTCAATCGTATTTATTAATAATCATAATAATAATGATGGCATTTATTAAGCGCTTACTATGTGCAAAGCACTGTTCTAAGCGCTGGGGGGGGGTCCATGGAGGATCTCTGTGCTAGGGGGTCCTCTGCATCCTTGGGGGGCCCGCTGTGTCTAAATGGGGGGTGTCTCCACGCGGGGTGAGATCTCTGCAGCCACAGGGACTGAGGGGGTACTCTGGCCATGGTATAGAATAATGATAATAATAATAATAATAATGGCATTTATTAAGCGCTTACTATGTGCAAAGCACTGTTCTAAGCGCTGGGGGGGGGGTCCATGGAGGATCTCTGTGCTAGGGGGGTCCTCTGCATCCTTGGGGGGCCCGCTGTGTCTAAATGGGGGGTGTCTCCACGCGGGGTGAGATCTCTGCAGCCACAGGGACTGAGGGGGTACTCTGGCCATGGTATATAATAATAATAATAATAATAATAATAATGGCATTTATTAAGCGCTTACTATGTGCAAAGCACTGTTCTAAGCGCTGGGGAGGTGACAGGGTTACAAGGTTATCCATGCCAGTCTCCCCCTCTAGACTGTGAGCTCTCTCTGGGCAGGAAATATCCCTCTTTATTGTTCTCCCCCACTCTCCCAAGCCTTTAGGACAGTGCTCAGCACACAGGGAAGCGCTCCGTCCATAGGAGTTCGCTCCCTGGACGCTTCGGACAGTGCTCTGCACACAGAAAGCGCTAAATAATAATAATAATGGCATTTATTAGGCTCTTACTATGTGCCAAGCACTGTTCTAAGCGCTGGGGAGGTCACGAGGTGATCAGGTTGGCCCACGGGGGGCTCGCAGTCTTCATCCCCATTTTCCGGATGAGGGAACTGAGGCCCGGGGAAGCGAGGGGACTTGCCCGAAGTCACCCAGCTGACACTTGGCGGGGCCGGGATTCGAACCCGTGACCTCTGACTCCAAAGCCCGGGCTCTTTCCACTGGGCCACGCTGCTTCTCCATTTGCTGAGCGCTTACTGTGTGCAGAGCGCTGGACTAAGCGCTTGGGAAGGACAAGTTGGCAGCATATAGAGACGGTCCCTGTCCAACAATCAATCAATCAATCGTATTTATTGAGCGCTTACTGTGTACAGAGCACTGGACTAAGCGCTTGGGAAGGACAAGTTGGCAACGTATAGAGACGGTCCCTACCCAACAATCAATCAATCAATCAATTGTATTTATTTAGTGCTTACTGTGTGCAGAGCACTGGACTAAGCGCTTGGGAAGTCCAAGTTGGCAACGTATAGAGGCGGTCTCTATCCAACAATCAATCAATCGTATTTATTGAGCGCTTACTATGCGCAGAGCACTGTACTAAGCACTGGGGAAGTCCAAGTTGGCAACGTATAGAGACGGTCTCTATCCAACAATCAATCAATCGTATTTATTGAGCACTTACCGTGTGCAGAGCACTGTACTAAGCGCTTGGGAAGGACAACTTGGCAACGTATAGAGGCGGTCTCTATCCAACAATCAATCAATCGTATTTATTGAGCGCTTACTGTGTGCAGAGCACTGTACTGAGCGCTTGGGAAGGACAAATTGGCAACGTATAGAGACGGTCTCTATCCAACAATCAATCGTATTTATTGAGCGCTTACCGTGTGCAGAGCACTGTACTAAGCGCTTGGGAAGGACAAATTGGCAACATATAGAGGCGGTCTCTATCCAACAATCAATCAATCGTATTTATTGAGCGCTTACCGTGTGCAGAGCACTCTACTAAGCGCTTGGGAAGTACAGATTGGCAACATCTAGAGACGGTCTCTATCCAACAATCAATCAATCGTATTTATTGAGCACTTACCGTGTGCAGAGCACTGTACTAAGCGCTTGGGAAGGACAACTTGGCAACGTATAGAGGCGGTCTCTATCCAACAATCAATCAATCGTATTTATTGAGCGCTTACTGTGTGCAGAGCACTGTACTGAGCGCTTGGGAAGGACAAATTGGCAACGTATAGAGACGGTCTCTATCCAACAATCAATCGTATTTATTGAGCGCTTACCGTGTGCAGAGCACTGTACTAAGCGCTTGGGAAGGACAAATTGGCAACATATAGAGGCGGTCTCTATCCAACAATCAATCAATCGTATTTATTGAGCGCTTACCGTGTGCAGAGCACTCTACTAAGCGCTTGGGAAGTACAGATTGGCAACATCTAGAGACGGTCTCTATCCAACAATCAATCAATCGTATTTATTGAGCGCTTACCGTGTGCAGAGCACTGTACTGAGCGCTTGGGAAGGACAAATTGGCAACATATAGAGGCGGTCTCTATCAATCAATCGATCGTATTTATTGAGCGCTTACCATGTGCAGAGCACTGTACTAAGCGCTTGGGAAGGACAAATTGGCAACATATAGAGGCGGTCTCTATCCAACAATCAATCAATCGTATTTATTGAGCGCTTACCGTGTGCAGAGCACTGTACTAAGCGCTTGGGAAGGACAAACTGGCAACGTATAGAGACGGTCTCTATCCAACAATCGTATTTATTGAGCGCTTACCGTGTGCAGAGCACTGTATTAAGCGCTTGGGAAGTCCAAGTTGGCAACGTATAGAGGCGGTCTCTATCCAACAATCAATCCATCGTATTTATTGAGCGCTTACCGTGTGCAGAGCACTGTACTGAGCGCTTGGGAAGGACAAATTGGCAACATCTAGAGACGGTCCCGACCCAACAGCGGGCTCACAGTCTAGGAGAGTGGCCTAAGGACACCCAACGGACCAGGGATTAGAACCCAGGTCCTCCCGCCGCCCGGGCTGTAGCCGCCCGGCGCGGTCTTCAGTCCCCGGTTGGCAGACGTGGGGGGGAAACCGAGGCCCAAGAGCGGTTTTGATGGTATCGGTTAAGCGCTTTCGGCGGGGCCGGCCGCGGCCAAGCCACTCGCCGGGGGTCCCGGGGTCGTCCGTCCATCCGTCCATCTGTGCCCACCCTCCTCAGGTGGCGAGGACGAATCCTGGTGCCGGGCGAGGGGCCTGAGGTGGGAGGCCCTGTGCCAAGCCCGGGCCTTCCGCGCCGAGCTGCTGGCGCTGATGCGCCGCGTCGAGCTGCCCGTCTCCCCGCCGGCCTTCGGCTCCGACCGCAACCGGGAGGCCGTCCGGAAGGCGCTGGTGGCCGGCTACTTCCTCAAGGTCCGTCCGTTCGCCGGGCGGTACTTGCTGAGCGCCTCCGGCCTGCGGGAGCGCTCGGGCCGGGGCCGCGTGGCGGCCGTCGGACGCGTGCCCTGCCCGCGGCGACGGCCTAGGAGGGCGGCGGGGCGGGAGGAGCGCTCTGCACGCGGTAAGCGCTCAATAGATAGGACCGATGGAGTGATTGGAAAGAGCGGGGGGCTCAGTCCGGGAAGGCTTCTCGGGGGAGGGCGGCGGCCGGAGACTGTTGGGTAGGGCCTGTCTCTCTATGTTGCCACTTTGGACTTGCCAGGCGCTCAGTACAGTGCTCCGCACATAGTAAGCGCTCAGTAAATGATTGATGATGATGATCCGGGCCTCTCCCCGTCCCCGCAGGTGGCCCGGGACACGGACGGGAGCGGCAACTACGTGCTCCTGACGCACAAGCACGTGGCCCAGCTGTCCCCGTCCTGCTGTTACCGCCACCGCCGGCCCCCGCCCTGGGTCGTCTATCACACCTTCTCCGTGTCCCGGGGCAACTGCCTGTCCGTCGTCTCGGCCATCCAGCCGCACATGTGAGAGACTCCCCCCCAGATGGGGCCGTCCCCCCCCCCCCACCCCTTGTTTCGATGGCACTGAAGCCCCCGAGCGTCAGCACTGGACTAAGGTCCAGTGCCCGGCGCGTAATAATAACAATAATGGGATTTATTAAGCGCTGACTACGTGCCAAGCACTGTTCTAAGCGCCGGGGAGGTTACAGGGTGATCAGGTTGTCCCACGGTGGGGGCTCGCAGTCTTCATCCCCGTTTTACAGAGGAGGGAACTGAGGCCCAGAGAAGTGAGGCGACTTGCCCGAGGTCACGCGGCAGGCAGGTGGGGGAGGCGGGATTCGAACCCATGACCTCCGACTCCCAAGCCCGCGCTCTTTCCACTGAGCCACGCTGCTTCATGGTAAGCGCCTAACGAATGCCGTTATTCTTGCTGCTGTGTTTAGCAGCACGCGGTGACAAGCAGCACGGTGCTGCGCGTTGGGGGAGACGATAATAGGAATTGCGGTAAGGAGGCACTTACTATGTGCCTAAGCCTTAGATAATAGTCGCTGTGGCATTTAAGCGCCTACTATGCACCAGACACTGTACTAAGCACTGGGAGACAATAATAGGAATTGCGGTAAGGAAGCACCTACTATGTGCCTAAGCCTTAGCGGAGATAATAGTCACTGTGGCATTTAATCAATCAATCAATCGTATTCATTGAGCGCTTACTATGTGCAGAGCACTGTACTAAGCGCTTGGGAAGCACAAATTGGCAACATATAGAGACAGTCCCTACCCGACAGTGGGCTCCATTTAAGCGCCTACTGTGCACCAGGCACTGTACTAAGCACTGGGAGACAATAATAGGAATTGCGGTAAGGAGGCACTTACTATGTGCCTAAGCCTTAGCGGAGATAATAGTCACTGTGGCATTTAAGCGCCTACTATGCACCAGACACTGTACTAAGCACTGGGAGACAATAATAGGAATTGCGGTAAGGAGGCACTTACTATGTGCCTAAGCCTTAGAGGAGATAATAGTCACTGTGGCATTTAAGCGCCTACTATGCACCAGGCACTGTACTAAGCACTGGGAGACAATAATAGGAATTGCGGTAGGGAGGCACTTACTATGTGCCTAAGCCTTAGAGAATAGTCACTGTGGCATTTAAGCGCCTACTATTCACCAGAAGGAAGCACTTACTATGTGCCTAAGCCTTAGAGAATAGTCACTGTGGCATTGATTGATTGATTGATTGATTGGGAGACAATAATAGGAATTGCGGTAAGGAGGCACCTACTACGTGCCTAAGCCTTAGCGGAGAGAATAGTCACTGTGCCATTTAATCAATCGTTATTTATTGAGCGCTTACTATGTGCAGAGCACTGTACTAAGCGCTTGGGAAGCACAAATTGGCAACATATAGAGACAGTCCCTACCCGACAGTGGGCTCCATTTAAGCGCCTACTGTGCACCAGGCACTGTACTAAGCACTGGGAGACAATAATAGGAATTGCGGTAAGGAGGCACTTACTATGTGCCTAAGCCTTAGTGGAGAGAATAGTCACTGTGGCATTTAAGCGCCTACTATGCACCAGGCACTGTACTAAGCACTGGGAGACAATAATTAATAGGAATTGCGGTAAGGAGGCACTTACTATGTGCCTAAGCCTTAGCGGAGAGAATAGTCACTGTGGCATTTAAGCGCCTACTATTCATCATCATCATCGTCAATCGTATTTATTGAGCGCTTACTGTGTGCACAGCACTGTACTAAGCGCTTGGGAAGTACAAATTGGCAACATATAGAGACAGTCCCTACCCGACAGTGGGCTCACAGTCTAAAAGGGGGAGACAAAACCAAACGTACTAACAAAATAAAATAAATAGAAGTCACCAGGCACTGTACTAAGCACTGGGGGAGATGATAATTGGAATTGCGGTATTAAGCGCTTCCTGTGTACCAGGCGCTGTACTAAGTGCCGGGGTTTGAGAACAGTAGTCGTCGTGGTGTTTGTTAAGCGCTTACTACGCGCCAGGCACCGTACTGATAGTCATGGTGGTATTTAAGGGCTTACTATGTGCCAGGCACTGTACTGAGCGCCGGGGTAGATGACGATAGTAATTGTGATCTTTAAGCCCTTACTGTGTGCCAGGCACTGTACTGAGCGCTGGGGTGGATAATAGTCACTGTGGAATTTCTTCAGCCCTCACTGTCACGGGCCCTACACTAAGTGCTGGAGTAGATTAGAATAACACTAATAGTAGTAATTGTGGTATATTTAAGCCCCTACTGTGTGCCGGGCGCTGTACTGAGCACCGGGGTAGATAGTAATCGTGGTATATTTAAGCCCCTACTGTGTGCCGGGCACTGTACTGAGCACCGGGGCCCAGCGAGGTGACTTGCCCAAGGTCACCCGGCCGGCCGGGGACGGAGCCGGTGGTGATAATAACAAGCCCCCCATGGGACAACCTGCTCACCTTGTAACCTCCCCAGCGCTTAGAACAGTGCTTGGCACCTAGTAAGCGCTTAATAAATGCCATTATTATTAAGAACGATGGCGTTTAGGAAGCGCTTACTAGGTGCCAAGCACTGCTCGAAGCTGCTGCTAATAATAATAACGATGGCATTTGTTAAGCGCTTACCTCTGCCTCCGAGGCCCGGGCCTTCCGCTGCTGTTGCCGTGGAGTGGGATGGGACACCTTCCTCACCGTGAGACCCTTCCCGCCATCGCCCTCCTCGGCGCTCACTACATGCCCAGGCCCTCATTGTCCTCTTCCTCCTCCCTCTTCTTTTCCTCCTCACGGTCCCCCTCTTCCTCCTGGTCCTTCTCCTCCCCCCTCTTCTTTTCCTCCTCACAGTCCCCCTTTTCCTCATGGTCCTCCTCCTCCTCCCTCTTCTTTTCCTCCTCACGATCCCCCTCTTCCTCATGGTCCTTCTCCTCCTCCCTCTTCTTTTCCTCCTCACGGTCCCCCTCTTCCTCCTGGTCCTTCTCCTCCTCCCTCTTCTTTTCCTCCTCATGGTCCTTCTCCTCCTACCGCTTCTTTTCCTCCTCACGGTCCCCCTCTTCCTCATGGTCCTTCTCCTCCTCCCTCTTCTTTTCCTCCTCACAGTCCCCCTCTTCCTCATGGTCCTTCTCCTCCTCCCTCTTCTTTTCCTCCTCATGGTCCTTCTCCTCCTCCCTCTTCTTTTCCTCCTCATGGTCCTTCTCCTCCTCCCTCTTCTTTTCCTCCTCATGGTCCCCCTCTTCCTCATGGTCCTTCTCCTCCTCCCTCTTCTTTTCCTCCTCATGGTCCTTCTCCTCCTCCCTCTTCTTTTCCTCCTCACGGTCCCCCTCTTCCTCATGGTCCTTCTCCTCCTCCCTCTTCTTTTCCTCCTCATGGTCCTTCTCCTCCTCCCTCTTCTTTTCCTCCTCATGGTCCTTCTCCTCCTCCCTCTTCTTTTCCTCCTCATGGTCCTTCTCCTCCTCCCTCTTCTTTTCCTCCTCATGGTCCCCCTCTTCCTCATGGTCCTTCTCCTCCTCCCTCTTCTTTTCCTCCTCATGGTCCTCCTCTTCCTCCCTCTTTTCCTCCTCATGGTCCTTCTCCTCCTCCCTCTTCTTTTCCTCCTCATGGTCCTTCTCCTCCTCCCTCTTCTTTTCCTCCTCACGGTCCCCCTCTTCCTCATGGTCCTTCTCCTCCTCCCTCTTCTTTTCCTCCTCATGGTCCCCCTCTTCCTCATGGTCCTTCTCCTCCTCCCTCTTCTTTTCCTCCTCATGGTCCCCCTCTTCCTCATGGTCCTTCTCCTCCTCCCTCTTCTTTTCCTCCTCATGGTCCTTCTCCTCCTCCCTCTTCTTTTCCTCCTCATGGTCCTTCTCCTCCTCCCTCTTCTTTTCCTCCTCATGGTCCTTCTCCTCCTCCCTCTTCTTTTCCTCCTCATGGTCCTCCTCTTCCTCATGGTCCTTCTCCTCCTCCCTCTTCTTTTCCTCCTCATGGTCCTCCTCTTCCTCCCTCTTTTCCTCCTCATGGTCCTTCTCCTCCTCCCTCTTCTTTTCTTCCTCATGGTCCTCCTCTTCCTCATGGTCCTTCTCCTCCTCCCTCTTCTTTTCCTCCTCACGGTCCCTCTCTTCCTCATGGTCCTTCTCCTCCTCCCTCTTCTTTTCCTCCTCATGGTCCTCCTCCTCCCTCTTCTTTTCCTCCTCATGGTCCCCCTCTTCCTCATGGTCCTTCTCCTCCTCCCTCTTCTTTTCCTCCTCATGGTCCTCCTCCTCCTCCTCATGGTCCTCCTCCTCCTCGTGGCCCTCCTCCTCCTCATAGTCCTCCTCCTCCTCATGGTCCTCCTCCTCCTCGTGGCCCTCCTCCTCCTCATGGTCCTCCTCCTCCTCCTCCTCCCAGCGTGCTTGGGAATCAGAGGTCATGGGTTCCAATCCCGGCTCCTCCACCTGTCAGCTTCGGGCGAGTCACCTCACTTCTCTGGGCCTCGGTTCCCTCATCCGTCAAATGGGGATGAAGACCGGGAGCCCCACGTGGGACAACCTCATCTCCTTGTGTTCCCCCCAGTGCTTAGAACAGTGCTTGGCACATAGTAAGCGCTTAACAAATGCCCACGTTATTACTATGTAGGGATGTGGTCCTGGGCGGTGGAAGTGGGGGTCCCCATGGGGAGGGGACGCGGTGCGAGGGCCTCCTTGTCTGGACCCCCAGGTTGGTGGAGCTGGCCCCGCCGTACTTCCTCAGCAACCTGCCTCCCAGCGAGAGCCGGGACCTCCTGGACCAGCTGCGGGAGACCCCGCCGGACCCCCCTGCCCGGCCCCCCGCCCCTCCTCGGGACCCCCGGCCGGGCCCCACCGAGGCCTGCGCCCTGCAGTGACCGGTCCGGCCGGCCCGGCCCAGAGAGGAGCGGGCGGCGGGGCGGGGGCCGCTACGTGGGGGGTCGGCCGCCCACCCAAAACAGCGGCAACCCGATGGAATAAAATCACTTTTATAACACCAGCGTTGGTGCGGGGGCTCCGGTGCCTTGCGCGCCCGCGTGGGCATCGAGCCGTGTTTCGGGGGGAGCCGGAGGCCGTGCGTGCTCGGGTCCCGGCCCCCCGCTTCTCTCTCTCCCCTCCGGAGCGGCCTCCCCCCGGCTCCTTTCCCGGAAACACGCTCGCCGTGAGATCCAGCCCGTCGGTCGGTCGGGGGGGGTCCTCCGTGGAAGCGGGCACACGAACCCCCCCCACCCGCCCCGGGTCTCTCGGTCACCCCCGGACGGACCCGAGTTTAGCCGGGGCGTCGCGGCGGGCCGCACAGAACCGGCGCTCCACACGGACCCACGGCTCCTCCGTCACTTTATTCCGCAATCCGTCGCCGGGCCCCGGGGCTCCGCCGGGCGTCCCGGACCGGGGGGCGGGGGGGTCAGACGAGCGAGGCCAGGCCGGACACGGAGGCGACTTTGTGGTCCTCGGCCCAGGGCTGCAGGCGCTGCAGGGCGCAGAGCGACGAGTTGCGCAGGCAGAGCGGGTCCGGGGCCAGCGGGGGCCGGGGCCGGGCCAGGGGCAGAGGCCGGGCCAGGGCGTCCTGCCCGAGCTGGACCAGCAGCCGGCCGGCCCGGTGCCGCTCCGCCTCCCTCTCCTCCGCCGTCTGACGCCTGTGCGGGGACAAGCCGGGCCGCCCCGTCGTCAGCGGGGACCTCGGTGTCGTCCTCGACTCCGCTCTCTCGTTCACCCCTCACATCCGAGCCGTCACCTAAACCTGCCGGTCTCGGCTCCGCAACATCGCCAAGATCCGCCCTTTCCTCTCCATCCAAACCGCTACCCTGCTCGTTCAAGCTCTCGTCCTATCCCGTCTGGACTACTGCATCAGCCTCCTCTCTGATCTCCCATCCTCCAGTCTCTCCCCTCTTCAATCCATACTTCACGCCGCTGCCCGGGTTGTCTTTGTCCAGAAACGCTGTGGGCATGTCACTCCCCTCCTCAAAAATCTCCAGTGGCTACCGATCAACCTCCGCATCAGGCAGAAACTCCTCACCCTGGGCTTCAAGGCCGTCCATCCCCTCGCCCCCTCCTACCTCACCTCCCTTCTCTCCTTCTCCGGCCCAGCCCGCACCCTCCGCTCCTCCGCCACCAATCTCCTCACTGTACCTCGCTCTCGCCTGTCCCGCCGTCGACCCCCGGCCCACGTCCTCCCCCGGGCCTGGAATGCCCCCAATCCCTCTGCCCATCCGCCAAGCTAGCTCTCTTCCTCCCTTCAAGGCCCTGCTGAGAGCTCACCTCCTCCAGGAGGCCTTCCCAGACTGAGCCCCTTCCTTCCTCTCCCCCTCGTCCCCCTCTCCATCCCCCCATCTTACCTCCTTCCCTTCCCCACAGCACCTGTATATATGTATATATGGTTGTACATATTGTTTACTCTATTTATTTATTTATTTATTTATTTATTTATTTTACTTGTACATTTCTATCCTATTTATTTTATTTTGTTGGTATGTTTGGTTCTGTTCTCTGTCTCCCCCTTTTAGACTGTGAGCCCACTGCTGGGTAGGGACTGTCTCTTTGTGTTGCCAATTTGTACTTCCCAAGCGCTTAGTACAGTGCTCTGCACATAGTAAGCGCTCAATAAATACGATTGATTGATTGATTGATTGATTGACCCCCAGCCCACGTCCTCCCCCAGGCCTGGAATGCCCTCCCTCTGCCCATCCACCCAGCTCGCTCTCTTCCTCCCTTCAAGGCCCTACTGAGAGCTCACCTCCTCCAGGAGGCCTTCCCAGACTGAGCCCCTTCCTTCCTCTCCCCCTCGTCCCCCTCTCCGTCCCCCCCGTCTTACCTCCTTCCCTTCCCCACAGCACCTGTATATATGTTTGTACATATTTATTACTCTATTTTACTTGTACATATCTATTCTATTTTATTTTGTTAGTATGTTTGGTTTTGTTCTCTGTCTCCCCCTTCTAGACTGTGAGCCCGCTGTTGGGTAGGGACCGTCTCTAGATGTTGCCAACTTGGACTTCCCAAGCGCTTAGTACAGAGCTCTGCACACAGTAAGCGCTCAATAAATACAATTGATTGATTAATTGATTGACCAGGGTGCCGCCCTCCACGCATCCTCGACCTCGGGGCAGGGCGGGACGGACTCCCCGGTGCCCCGCTGGGCCCACGACCCCGCCATTTCTGCCCCTCGGATCGCCCTGCCTCACACCTCGGCCCTCCTCCTCGCTAGGCCTCACCACTTTTGGAGCCCTCGGCCCCCACCTCCCCCGGGCCCTGTCGCCACTTAATAACAGTACTAATAACGATGGCGTTTAAGCGCTTACTGTGTGCCTGGTGCCGTACTAAACGCTGGGGCGGATACGAGCTAAACGAGTTGGATGCAGCCCCTGTCCCCCAGAGGGCTTCCAGTCTTCACCCCCATCTTAGTCTTTTAGACTGTGAGCCCGCTGTTGGGTAGGGACCGTCTCTATATGTTGCCAACTTGCACTTCCCAAGCGCTTAGTACAGTGCTCTGCACACGGTAAGCGCTCAATAAATACGATTGATTGATTGATTAGAACAGCGCTTGGCACATGGCAAGCGCTCGACAAATACCATTATTATTATTTTATAGAGGAGGGAATCGAGGCACAGGTAAGTGAAGTGCCTTGCCCGGGGCCACCCAGCCGACCAATGGCGGAGCCGCGGTTGCCACCATTCATTCATCCAATCGTATTTATTGAGTGCTTACTGCGTGCAGAGCACTGTACTAAGCACCACTCGGTTCACCCTACCCCCCGGGCCTCGGTGCCATCCCCACCAGGCCTCCCCTCCACCTGCTGCCCTCTTGCCCGGCACCTCCCCCTCTACACTGTCACCTCGTTGTGGGCAGGGGATGTGTCTATTCTAATGGACGCTCCCGAGCGCTTAGTACAGTGCTCTGCACACAGTAAGCGCTCAGTCAATAGGCTTGATTGACTGACTGAATGGCGCCCTCTGCCCTGTACCTCCCCCCGCCCTGGCCGCCACTTGGTACCTTCCGCCCCACTCCTCCCCCCCCCCCCAGCCTCGCCACCACTTGGTTCACCCCGCCTCGCGCCTCACCCACCCCACCCCCGGGGCTTCATCACCACTTGGTACCTTCCGCCCCACTCCTCCCCCCCCCCAGCCTCACCCACTTGGTATCGCCTGCCCCGCGCCTCCCCCCGGCCTTGCCGCCACTTGGCACCTTCCGCCCCACTCCTCCCTTCCCGTCCCGTCCTCGCCGCCACGTGGTTCACCCTCCCTCGCACCTCACCCACCGTTTGGTATCATCCGCCCCGCACCTCCCCCCGGCCTGGCCGCTACTTGGTACCTTCCGCCCCATTCCACCCCCCCCCCCCCGAACCTAGCCACAACGTGGTTCGCCCTCCCTCACACCTCGCCCGCCACCCCCGAGCCTCACCATGTGTCACCTGCCCCATACCTCCCCCCGGCCTAGCCTACACTCCTCACCCTGGGCTTCAAGGCCGTCCATCCATCCCCTCGCCCCCTCCCACCTCACCTCCCTTCTCTCCTTCTCCAGCCCAGCCCGCACCCTCTGCTCCTCTGCCACCGCTAACCTCCTCACCGTCCCTCGCTCTCGCCCGTCCCGCCGTCGACCCCCGGCCCACGTCCTCCCAGGGCCTAGAATGGCCTCCCTCTGCCCATCTGCCAAGCTCGCTCTCTTCCTCCCTTCAAGGCCCTGCTGAGAGCTCACCTCCTCCAGGAGGCCTTCCCAGTCTGAACCCCTTCCTTCCTCTCCCCCTTATTCCCCTATTCCCCTCTCCATCCCCCCCATCTTACCTCCTTCCCTTCCCCACAGCACCTGTATATATGTTTGTACATATTTATTACTCTATTTATTTTACTTGTACATATCTATTCTATTTATTTTATTTTGTTCGTATGTTCGGTTTTGTTCTCTGTCTCCCCCTTTTAGACTGTGAGCCCACTGTTGGGTAGGGACTGTCTCTCTATGTTGCCAATTTGTACTTCCCGAGCGCTTAGTACAGTGCTCTGCACATAGTAAGCGCTCAATAAATACGATTGATGATGATGGTGATGACGATGGTACCTTCAGCCCCATTCCCCCCGCCCCACGTGCTGCCACTTGGTTCCCCCTCCCTCACACCTCACCCGTCCCCCACCCCGGGGCCTCAACCACTACTTGGTATCATCCGCCCCGCACCGCCCCCCCCCGCCTTTGCCGCCACGTGGTACATTCCGCCCCACTCCTCCCCCCCCCATACCTTGCCGCCGTTTGGTTCACCCTCCTTCACACCTCACCCGTCCCCCACCCCCCAGGGCTTCACGCACCACTTGGTATCGTCCGCCCCGCACTGCCCCCCGCCTTTCCCGCCACGTGGTACCTTCCGCCCCACTCCTGCCCCCCCCGCCTTGCCGTCACTTGGTTCACCCTCCCTCACACCTCACCCGTCCCCCACCACTTGGTACCGTCCGCCCCCCCACACACCCCCCCCGCGCCTTCGGCCGTTTGGTTCCGCCCGCCGCGTCCTCACCGCCACTTGGTGCGCCGATTCTGGAACCAGGTCTTGACCTGGGCATCGCTCATGCGCAGCGCCTTGGCGAGCGCCGCCCTCTCGGCCGAGGCGAGGTACTTCTGGCGCAGGAAGCGGCGCTCCAGCTCCAGGACCTGGGCGCGCGAGAAGGAGGTGCGCGGCCGCTTCCGCTTCGGCGGCGTCCGGTTCTGATACGGGTGGCCCACGCGCCGAGCCCCGGGGAACGGCGTCAGCGCCGCTGAGGGGACGGGAGGAAAGCCCCGGCTGCACGCACCGTCCCGCCCGCGACGGGCCCGCGCGGGAGGGGGAACCGGAAGGGGCGGGGCGGGAGGACGTGGGGGCGGGGCGGGTCACGTGACGAGGGAGGGGGCGGGGCCTCGTGGCGGCGTGAGATAGAGGAGTGGGGCACGTGTCGGGGTGAGGAGGCGGTCACGTGGCAGGGGTGAGGTGGACGGGCGGGGCACGTGGCGGCGTGAGAGGAGTGGGTCACGTGACGATGTGAGCAGACGGGTCACGTGGCGGGGGTGACGTGGAGGGGCGGGGCACTTGGCGCGGTGAGGAGGCTGGTCACCTGGCGGGGTGGGGGGGGGGAAGGGCGGGGCAATGAGGAGCGGAGCACGTGGCGGGGTGAGGGGAAGGGAGGGGCACGTGGCGGCGTAAGAGGAGGGGTGGGGCACGTGACGACGTGAGGCGGGTCACGGGACAGGGGTGAGGTGGAAGAGTGGGTCACGTGGCGGCGTGAGGTGAGTGGGGCACGTGACGACGCGAGGAGGCGGGTCACGGGGCGGGGTGAGGTGGAGGGGCGGGGCACTTGGCGCGGTGAGGAGGCTGGTCACGTGGCGCGGTGAGGAGGATGGTCACGTGGCGGGGTGAGGGAAGGGCGGGGCAATGAGCGGAGCGGAGCACGGGGCGGGGTGAGGCGGAGCGGCGGGGCACGTGGGAGCGTGAGGAGGCGGGGCACGTGGCGGGGGCGAGGTGGACGGGCGGGACGCGTGGTGGGGTGAGGAGGCGGGTCACGTGGCGGGGTGAGGGGAAGGGCGGGACAATGGGCGGAGCGGGGCACGTGGCGGGTGAGGAGGATGGTCACGTGGCGGGGTGAGGGGAAGGGAGGGCCAATGGGCGGGGAGGGGCGGGGCACGTGGCAGCGTGAGATGTAAGGGTGGAGCACGTGGCGGGGGAGCGGTGGAAGGGCGGGGCGTGTGGCGGGGTGAGGAGGCTGGTCACGTGGTGGGGTGAGGGGCAGGGAGGGGCACGTGGCGGAGTGAGAGGAAGGGCGGGACAATGGGCGGGGCACGTGGCGGAGTGAGGGGAAGGGCGGGGCAGTGGGCGGGGCAGAGCACGGGGCTAAGTGAGGCGGAGGGGCGGGGCAAGGGGCGGCGTGAGAGGAGAACGGGGCAAGTGGCGGGGGTGAGGCGGGGTTGGTCACGTGACGGGGTGAGGAGGGGGAGTGGGCGTGGCGGGTCACGTGGCGGGGTGAGGTGGAGAGCGGAACATGTGGCAGGGGGAAGGGGAAGGCGGGGCAGTGGGCCGGGCGGGTCACGTGGCGGGGTGAGGAGACGGTGCGGGTCATGACGGGGGTGAGGGCCGGGCGGGGCTCGGGGGAAAGAAGAAGAAGAATGATGACGTTTATTAAGCACTTACTGTGTGCAAAGCACTGTTCTAAGCGCTGGGGAAGATACAAGGTGATCAGATTGTCCCACGGGGGGCTCACAGTCTTCATCCACATTTTATAGGTGAGGGAACTGAGGCCCAGAACAGTGAAGTGACTTGCCCCAAGTCACCCATATGACAATCGGCGAAGCCGGGATTTGAACCCGCGACCCCTGACCCCAAAGCCCGGGCTCTTTCCGCTGAGCCACGGAAAGGGGCGGGGGAAGATGCACGGAGGAAGGGGCGGGGCTTCGGTATAAGGGGCGTGGTTTGGGGTGATGGGGCGGGGCTTGTGAGGATGTGTGGGCGGGGCTTGGGACAAGGGGCGGGGCTTGTGGGGAGGGTGGGCTGCTTGGGGTAATGGGGCGGGGCTTGTGAGGAAGTGTGGGCGGGGCTTCGGTGAGGGGCGTGGTTTTGTGGGGTGGGCGGGGCTTTGTGACCGGTGGTGGGCGGGTCTGCGGTAAGGGGCGTGGCTTGTGAGGCGGGGTGGGCGGGTCTGAGGTAAAGGGGCGGGGCTTGTGTGGAGTGGTGGGCGGGGCTCTGTGAGGTGGGGTGGGCGGGGCTTGGGGATCCGTATATAGGTTTGTACGTATTTATTACTCTATTTATTTTACTTGTACATATCTATTCTATTTATTTTATTCTGTTAATATGTTTTGTTTTGTTCTCTGTCTCCCCCTTCTAGACTGTGAGCCCGCTGTTGGAATCACCGCCGCCCCCCCCCCCCCCGACTGGAAGCCCCCCGTGGGCAGGGACCCCGTCTGCCACCATCTCCTCATGGGCCCTGCACACAGTCACCGCTCAAGAAACACCATCGATCGGTCGATCGATCGAACGACTGATTGAAGGGGACGGAGGGAGGGCCTTCCTCCCTTCAAAGCCCTCCTGAGAGCTCACCTCCTCCGGGAGGCCTTCCCAGACTGAGCCCCCTTTTTCCTCTCCTCCTCCCCATCCCCCCGGCCCCACCTCCTTCCCCTCCCCACAGCGCCTGTATAGATGTTTGTACAGATTTATTACTCTATTTATTTTACTTGTACATATTACTCTATTTTATTTGTACATATTTATTCTATCTGTTTTATTTTGTTCATATGTTCTATTTTGTTGCCTGTCTCCCCCTTCTAGACTGTGAGCCCGCTGTTGGGTAGGGACCGGCTCTAGATGTTGCCAACTTGGACTTCCCAAGCGCTTAGTACAGTGCTCTGCACACAGTAAACGCTCAATAAAAACGATTGAATGAGGGAATTAATTTGCTATTTCTATTTACTTCATTGTGTTCATATGTTTTGTTTTGTTGTCTATCTCCCCCTTCTCGACTGTGAGCCCACTGTTGGGTAGGGACCGTCTCTATGTGTTGCCAACTTGTACTTCCCAAGCGCTTAGTACAGTTCTCTGCACACAGTAAGTGCTCAATAAATATGATTGATTGATTGATTGATTAAATAAATACGATTGAATGAATTAATTTGCTATTTATATTTATTTTATTTTGTTCATATCTTTTGTTCTGTTTGTTGTCTGTCTCCCCCTTCTCGACTGTGAGCCCACTGTTCGGTAGGGACCGTCTCTAGATGTTGCCAACTTGTACTTCCCAAGTGCTTAGTACAGTGCTCTATAAATACGATTGAATGCATGAACTCACAGTACTTGTATATATATTTGTACAGATTTATTACTCTATTTGACTTGTACATATTTACTATTCTATTTATTTTATTTTGTTAATATGTTTTGTTTTGTTGTCTGTCTCCCCCTTCTCGACTGTGAGCCCGTTGTTGGGTAGGGACTGTCTCTATGTGTTGCCAATTTGTACTTCCCAAGCGCTTAGTACAGTGCTCTGCACATAGTAAGCGCTCAATAAATACAATTGATTGATTGATTGATTGTTGGGTAGGGACCGTCTCTATATGTTGCCAACTTGGACTTCCCAAGCGCTTAGTACAGTGCTCTGTGCACAGTAAGCGCTCAATAAATACGGTGGAATGAATGGATGAAAGGCCGTGATTTCTTGGCGCCCACCGCAGCGCTTAGCACAGGGCCCGGCCCATAGTAAGCGCTCAACCCCCGTTATGCCGATTTGTCCTTCCCAAGCGCTTAGGCCGGGGCTCTGCACATTCATTCATTCCATCGTATTCATTCATTCATTCATTCCATCGTATTTATTGAGCGCTTACTGTGTGCAGGACTGTACTAAGCGCTTGGGAAGTCCAAGTCGGCAACATATAGAGACGGTCCCTACCCAACAGCGGGCTCACAGTCTAGAAGGGGGCGACAGACAGCAAAACAAAGCATATTAACAAAATAAAATAAATAGAATAAATATGTACAAGTAAAATAAATAGAGTAATAAATCTGTACAAACATATATACAGGTGCTGTGGGGAGGGGAAGGAGGTAAGATGGGGGGGAGGAGGGGGATAGGATTGATTAATTAATTATTATAGGGGGGAGGGGTGACGGTGGGCCTTGTTCTCCCCCATAACGTTTATTTCTTATTATTTTTTATTCCTTCTAGACTGTGAGCCCACTGTTGGGCAGGGACCGTCTCTATATGTTGCCAACTTGTGCTTCCCAAGCGCTTAGTACAGTGCTCTGCACACAGTAAGCGCTCAATAAATACGATTGAATGAATGTTGCCAACTTGTAGTTCCCAAGCGCTTAGTACAGTGCTCTGCACACAGTAAGCGCTCAATAAATACGACTGAATGAACGAATGGATTTGCTATTTATATTTATTTTATTTTGTTCATATGTTTTGTTTTGTTGTCTGTCTCCCCCTTCTAGACTGTGAGCCCACTGTTGGGTAGGGACCGTCTCTATATGTTGCCAACTTGTGCTTCCCAAGCGCTTAGTCCAGTGCTCTGAACACAGTAAGCGCTCAATAAATACGATTGATGATGATCGATTGATTTTCCCGCCCACCTCCCCCTCTACACCGTAAACTCGTCCTGTCTGCCGGCTCCTCTATAAAATCCTCTCCCCACCGCTCCGCACAGTGTTCTGCGCTCGATCAATACGAGTCATTCATTCCATCGTGTTTATTAATAATGATGGCATTTGTTAAGCGCTTACTATGTGCCAAGCACTGTTCTAAGCGCTGGGGAGGGGGGCTACAAGGTGATCTGTGGGGCTCACGGTCTTCATCCCCATTTTCCAGATGAGGGAACTGAGGGCACAGAGAAGTGAAGTGACTTGCCCGAAGCCACACAGCTGACAGTCGGTGGAGCCGGGATTCGAACCCATGACCTCTGACTCCAAAACCCCGGCTCTTTCCATGACTGTGTGCAGAGCACTGGACTAAGCGCTTATCGAGGGACCGGCTGATGGGGGAGGGAGGGTGGGCTTAGGGCCCTGGGCATGGACGGGGGTAGGAAACTCAGGAGGAAGGGAGTGGGTAATAATAATAAATAATGATGGCATTTATTAAGCGCTTACTATGTGCAAATTTGTACTTCCCAAGCGCCTAGTACAGTGCTCTACACACAGTAAGCGCTCAATAAATACGACTGAATGAATGCAAAGCACTGTTTTAAGCGCTGGGGACGTTACAGGGGCTCCCAGTCTTCATCCCCATTTTCCAGATGAGGTCACTGAGGCCCAGAGCGGTGACGTGCCCAAAGTCACCCAGCTGACAGTTGGCGGGGCTGGGATTTGAACCCACGACCTCTGACTCCAAAGCCCGGGCTCTTTCCAGCGAGCCACGCTGCTTCTCCGGCACTCCCCTGGTGCCAGGCACTGTGCTAAGCGCCGGGGGGGGATATAGGTCAATCGGGTGGGACCCTGTCTCCACCCCCATTTTCCAGATGAGGCAACTGAGGCCCGGAGAAGAGAAGTGGCTCGCCCAAGGCCACCCGGCAGACAAGTGGCGGGGGCGGGATTAGAACCCAGGACCCTCTGGAGGGGCAGAGGGAGGGCGAAGGGGAGGGAGGGAGGGGGCAGAGGAAGGAGGAGGGGGAGATCGGGGGAGGGGGTAGAGTAAGAGCTGGGGTGGAATAATAATAATAAAATAATAACAATAATAATAATAGTAATAATAATAACAGTTAAGCGCTCACTATGTGCAAAGCGCCGTTCTAAGCGGTGGGGTAGATGCAAGGCAATGAGGTTGTCCCACGTGGGGCTCACAGTCCATCATCACTATTATTATTATTATTATTAATCCCCATTTTACAGATGAGGCAACTGAGGCCCGGAGAAGCGAAGTGCTCCAAGGCCACCCGGCAGACAAGTGGCGGGGGCGGGATTAGAACCCAGGACCCTCTGGAGGGGCAGAGGGAGGGCGAAGGGGATGGAGGGAGGGAGGGGGCAGAGGAAGGAGGAGGGGGAGATCGCGGGAGGGGGTAGAGTTAGAGCTGGGGTGGAATAATTAATAATAATAATAATAATAATAATAATAATAATGATATTTGTTAAGCGCTCACTGTGTGCAAAGCGCCGTTCTAAGCGCTGGGGTAGATACAAGGCAATGAGGTTGTCCCACGTGGGGCTCCCAGTCCATCATCACTATTATTACTATTATTAATAATAATAATAATAATAATAATAATCCGCATTTTACAGATGAGGCAACTGAGGCCCGGAGAAGTGAAGT
This sequence comes from Tachyglossus aculeatus, assembly GCF_015852505.1. NCBI lineage: Eukaryota > Metazoa > Chordata > Mammalia > Monotremata > Tachyglossidae > Tachyglossus > Tachyglossus aculeatus. The sequence goes on along the minus strand of NC_052069.1, from coordinate 134,003,603 downwards.
GGCTCGCCCAAGGCCACCCGGCAGACCAATGGCGGGGCAGGATTAGAACCCAGGACCCTCTGGAGGGGCAGAGGGAGGGCGAAGGGGAGGGAGGGAGGGAGGGGGCAGAGGAAGGAGGAGGGGGAGATCGGGGGAGGGGGTAGAGTAAGAGCTGGGGTGGAATAATAATAATAATAATAATAATAATTAATAATAATAATGGTATTTATTAAGCGCTCACTATGTGCAAAGCGCCGTTCTAAGCGCTGGGGAAGATACAAGGCAATGAGGTTGCCCCACGTGGGGCTCACAGTCCATCATCACTATTATTATTATTATTATTCTTAATCCCCATTTTACAGATGAGGCAACTGAGGCCCGGAGAAGCGAAGTGGCTCGCCCAAGGCCACCCGGCAGACAAGTGCCGGGGGCGGGATTAGAACCCAGGACCCTCTGGAGGGGCAGAGGGAGGGCGAAGGGGAGGGGGCAGAGGAAGGAGGAGGGGGAGATCGGGGGAGGGGGTAGAGTAAGAGCTGGGGTGGAATAATAATAATGATAATAATAATAATAATAATAATAATAATAATAATGTAATAATAATAATAATGGTATTTAAGTGCTCACTATGTGCAAATGATTATTTTCTGAGCGCTTACTGCGTGCCGAGCACTGTACTTAGCGCTTGGGAATATAGCGCTTAACAAATACCATCGTTATTATTTTTATTTACTGAGCAATTACTGCGTGCCGAGCACTGAACTAAGCGCTTGGGAACATAGTAAGCGCTTAACAAATACCATCATTTTGATTATTTACTGGGCGCTTACCGCGTGCCGAGCACCGTACTGAGCGCTTGGGAACATAGTAGGCGCTTAACCAATACCATCATCATGATGATGATTGCTTACTGAGCGCTTACCGCTAGCACTTGCCGAGCATTCATTCATTCATTCAAGCGCATTTATTGAGCGCTTACTGTGTGCACAGCACTGTACTAAGCGCTTGGGAAGTATAAGTGGCAACATGTAGAGACGGTCCCTACCCAACAACGGGCTCCGTACTGAGCGCTTCGAAACATAGTAAGCGCTTAACCAATACCATCATCATTATGAGGATCGTTTCCTGAGCGGTTCCCTTGAGCCGGGCACCGTACTGAGCGCTTGGGAACCTAGTAAGCGCCTAACCAAGACCATCATCCTTATGATGATCGTTTCCTGAGCGGTTCCCGCGTGCCGGGAACCGTACTGAGCGCTTGGGAACCTAGTAAGCGCCTACCAAATACCATCATCCTTACGATGATCGTTTCCTGAGCGGTTCTCGCGTGCCGAGCACCGTACTGAGCGCTTGGGAACCTAGTAAGCGCCTAACCCAATGCCATCATCCTTAGGATGATCGTTTCCTGAGCGGTTCCCTTGTGCCGGGCACCGTACTGGGCGCTTGGGGACCTAGTAAGCGCCTACCAAATATCACAGTGCTTTGCACATAGTAAGCGTTTAATGAATGCCATTATTATTATCATCATTATGATGATCGTTTCCTGAGCGGTTCCCTTGTGCCGGGAACCGTACTGAGCGCTTGGGAACCTAGTAAGCGCCTAACCAATACCATCATCCTTAGGATGATCGTTTCCTGAGCGGTTCCCTTGTGCCGGGCACCGTACTGGGCGCTTGAGAACCTAGTAAGCGCCTACCAAATACCACAGTGCTTTGCACATAGTAAGCGCTTAATAAATGCCATTATTATTATCATCATTATGATGATCGTTTCCTGAGCGGTTCCCTTGTGCCGGGCACCGTACTGAGCGCTTGGGAACCTAGTAAGCGCCTACCAAATACCACAGTGCTCTGCACATAGTAAGCGCTTAATAAATGCCATTATTATTATCATCATTATGATGATCGTTTCCTGAGCGGTTCCCTTGTGCCGGGCACCGTACTGAGCGCTTGGGAACCTAGTAAGCGCCTACCCAATGCCATCATCCTTACGATGATCGTTTCCTGAGCGGTTCCCTTGTGCCGAGCACCGTACTGAGCGCTTGGGAACCTAGTAAGCGCCTAACCAATACCATTATCCTTATGATGATCGTTTCCTGAGCGGTTCCCTTCTTCCAGGCACCGTACTGGGCGCTTGGGAACCTAGTAAGAGCCTAACCAATATCATCATCCTTATCATGATCGTTTCCTGAGCGGTTCCCTTGTGCCGGGCACCGTACTGAGCGCTTGGGGACCTAGTAAGCGCCTACCAAATATCACAGTGCTTTGCACATAGTAAGCGTTTAATGAATGCCATTATTATTATCATCATTATGATGATCGTTTCCTGAGCGGTTCCCTTGTGCCGGGAACCGTACTGAGCGCTTGGGAACCTAGTAAGCGCCTAACCAATACCATCATCCTTAGGATGATCGTTTCCTGAGCGGTTCCCTTGTGCCGGGCACCGTACTGGGCGCTTGAGAACCTAGTAAGCGCCTACCAAATACCACAGTGCTTTGCACATAGTAAGCGTTTAATGAATGCCATTATTATTAGCATCATTACGATGATCGTTTCCTGAGCGGTTCCCTTGTGCCGGGCACCGTACTGAGCGCTTGGGAACCTAGTAAGCGCCTAACCAATGCCATCATCCTTATGATGATCGTTTCCTGAGCGGTTCTCGCGTGCCGAGCACCGTACTGAGCGCTTGGGAACCTAGTAAGCGCCTACCAAATACCAGTGCTTTGCACATAGTAAGCGCTTAATAAATGCCATTATGATCGTTTCCTGAGCGGGTCCCTTGTGCCAGGCACCGTACTGAGCGCTTGGGAACCTAGTAAGCGCCTAACCAAGACCATCATCCTTACGATGAGCGTTTTCTGAGCGGTTCCCTTGTGCCGGGCACCGTACTGAGCGCTTGGGAACCTAGAATGCGCTTAACCAATACCTTCATCATTATTAGGAAGATTGATTCCTGAGCGGTTCCCTTGTGCCGGGCACCGTACTGAGCGCTTGAGAACCTAGTAAGCGCCTAACCAAATACCATCATCCTCACGATGATCGTTTCCTGAGCGGTTCCCCTGTGCCGGGCACCGTACTGAGCGCTTGGGAACCTAGTAAGCGCCTAACCAAATACCATCAGGCTTATGATGATCGTTTCCTGAGCGGTTCCCTTGTGCGGGGCACTGTACTGAGCGCTTGGGAACCTAGTAAGCGCCTAACCAATGCCATCATCCTTATGATGATCGTTTCCTGAGCGGTTCCCTTGTGCCGAGCACCGTACTGAGCGCTTGGGAACCTAGTAAGCGCCTACCAAATACCACAGTGCTTTGCACATAGTAAGCGCTTAATAAATGCCATTATTATTATCATCCTTACGATGATCGTTTCCTGAGCGGTTCCCTTGTGCCGGGCACCGTACTGAGCGCTTGGGAACCTAGTAAGCGCCTAACCAAATACCATCAGGCTTATGATGATCGTTTCCTGAGCGGTTCCCTTGTGCGGGGCACCGTACTGAGCGCTTGGGAACCTAGTAAGCGCCTAACCAAATACCATCATCCTTCTGATGATCGTTTCCTGAGCGGTTCCCTTGTGCCGGGCACCGTACTGACGGCTTCGGAACCTAGTAAGCGCCTACCAAATACCGCAGTGCTTTGCACATAGTAAGCGCTTAATAAGTGCCATTTTTATTGTCATCATTATGATGAGCGTTTCCTGAGCGGTTCCCTTGTGCCGGGCACCGTACTGAGCGCTTGGGAACCTAGTAAGCGCCTAACCAATACCATCATCCTTACGATGAGCGTTTCCTGAGCGGTTCCCTTGTGTCGGGCACCGTACTGAGCGCTTGGGAACCTAGTAAGCGCCTAACCAATACCATTATCCTTATGATGATCGTTTCCTGAGCGGTTCCCTTCTTCCAGGCACCGTACTGGGCGCTTGGGAACCTAGTAAGAGCCTAACTAATATCATCATCCTTATCATGATCGTTTCCTGAGCGGTTCCCTTGTGCCGGGCACCGTACTGAGCGCTTGGGGACCTAGTAAGCGCCTACCAAATATCACAGTGCTTTGCACATAGTAAGTGTTTAATGAATGCCATTATTATTATCATCATTATGATGATCGTTTCCTGAGCGGTTCCCTTGTGCCGGGAACCGTACTGAGCGCTTGGGAACCTAGTAAGCGCCTAACCAATACCATCATCCTTAGGATGATCGTTTCCTGAGCGGTTCCCTTGTGCCGGGCACCGTACTGGGCGCTTGAGAACCTAGTAAGCGCCTACCAAATACCACAGTGCTTTGCACATAGTAAGCGCTTAATAAATGCCATTATTATTAGCATCATTACGATGATCGTTTCCTGAGCGGTTCCCTTGTGCCGGGCACCGTACTGAGCGCTTCGGAACCTAGTAAGCGCCTACCAAATACCACAGTGCTCTGCACATAGTAAGCGCTTAATGAATGCCATTATTATTATCATCATTATGATGATCGTTTCCTGAGCGGTTCCCTTGAGCCGGGCACCGTACTGAGCGCTTGGGAACCTAGTAAGCGCCTAACCAAGACCATCATCCTTATGATGATCGTTTCCTGAGCGGTTCCCGCGTGCCGGGAACCGTACTGAGCGCTTGGGAACCTAGTAAGCGCCTACCAAATACCATCATCCTTACGATGATCGTTTCCTGAGCGGTTCTCGCGTGCCGAGCACCGTACTGAGCGCTTGGGAACCTAGTAAGCGCCTAACCCAATGCCATCATCCTTAGGATGATCGTTTCCTGAGCGGTTCTCTTGTGCCGGGCACCGTACTGAGCGCTTGGGAACTTAGTAAGCGCCTACCAAATACCACAGTGCTTTGCACATAGTAAGCGCTTAATAAATGCCATTATTATTATCATCATTATGATGATCGTTTCCTGAGCGGTTCCCTTGTGCCAGGCACCGTACTGAGCGCTCGGGAACCTAGTAAGCGCCTAACCAAGACCATCATCCTTACGATGATCGTTTCCTGAGCGGTTCCCTTGTGCCGGGCACCGTACTGAGCGCTTCGGAACCTAGTAAGCGCCTACCAAATACCACAGTGCTCTGCACATAGTAAGCGCTTAATAAATGCCATTATGATCGTTTCCTGAGCGGGTCCCTTGTGCCAGGCACCGTACTGAGCGCTTGGGAACCTAGTAAGCGCCTAACCAAGACCATCATCCTTACGATGAGCGTTTCCTGAGCGGTTCCCTTGTGCCGGGCACCGTACTGAGCGCTTGGGAACCTAGAAAGCGCTTAACCAATACCTTCATCATTATTAGGAGGATTGATTCCTGAGCGGTTCCCTTGTGCCCGGCACCGTACTGAGCGCTTGAGAACCTAGTAAGCGCCTAACCAAATACCATCATCCTTACGATGATCGTTTCCTGAGCGGTTCCCCTGTGCCGGGCACCGTACTGAGCGCTTGGGAACCTAGTAAGCGCCTAACCAAATACCATCAGGCTTATGATGATCGTTTCCTGAGCGGTTCCCTTGTGCGGGGCACCGTACTGAGCGCTTGGGAACCTAGTAAGCGCCTACCCAATGCCATCATCCTTATGATGATCGTTTCCTAAGCGGTTCCCGCGTGCCGAGCACCGTACTGACCGCTTGGGAACCTAGTAAGCGCCTACCAAATACCAGTGCTTTGCACATAGTAAGCGCTTAATAAATGCCATTATTATTATCATCATTATGATGATCGTTTCCTGAGCGGTTCCCTTGTGCCGGGCACCGTACTGAGCGCTTGGGAACCTAGTAAGCGCCTAACCAAATACCATCAGGCTTATGATGATCGTTTCCTGAGCGGTTCCCTTGTGCGGGGCACCGTACTGAGCGCTTGGGAACCTAGTAAGCGCCTAACCAAATACCATCAGGCTTATGATGATCGTTTCCTGAGCGGTTCCCTTGTGCGGGGCACCGTACTGGGCGCTCGGGAGCCTAGCGAGCGCCTCCCCAATGGCCTCCGCCCTGTGCTAAGCGTTGGGGCGTGGGTGGGGACTGACCTGCGAGGCGGTCCTTGGCGAGGCGTCGGGGGGCGTCCATCCAGGGCCCGGGCGGGGCGGGCAGGGGCCGGTGGGCGGGCACGCGGATCGGGGCCCCGGGCCCCGCGCTGTAGGCGGCGGGCAGGGCGTTGAGCGAGCAGCCGGGGCCCGGGCCGCCGTAGGGCGGCGGGGGGCGGGCGAAGGGTCCCGGGGGGGGGGGGCCCGGGACCCCCGGGACCCCCGGGACCCCCGAGGATGCGGTCGATGCCGAAGCGGATGGTGGGAGGGGGATTGGGAGGAGGGGGGGGGATTGGGAGCAGGGGGCGTCCCGGGTCCATGGGGGTCCATGGGGGAGGGGAGGGGCTGGGGGGGGCTCCCTCTAGGCCGGGGGCGTGGGGCCGGGCCCCCCCGCACCCCCGAGGCCCCGCATCGCTCCGGGCCGACGCCTCCGACGCCGCCTCCTCCGGGAGGGCCTCCCTCCTGCTCCTGCTGCTCCTGCTCCTGCTCCTGCTGCTGCTGCTGATGATGATGATGCCCCGCCGGCCGCGCCCGCTGGACCGACCGACCGCCCCACGGGGGAGGGGACGGGACGGGGAGGGGAGGGGAGGGGCACACACACACACACACACACACACACACGCACAGACACACACACACAGAGAGACCCACACAGAGAGACACACACCCACAGAGACACACAGGCACACACAGAGAGACCCGCGCAGACACAGAGACACACAGGCACCCACAGAGACCCACACAGACAGACACACCCCCACAGAGACCCACACAGACAGAGAGACACACACCCACAGAGACACACAGGCACCCACAGAGACCCACACAGAGACAGAGACCCACACGGACACAGAGACACACAGACACACACAGAGAGATGCACACTCACAGAGACACACAGGCACCCACAGAGACCCACACAGACAGACACACACCCACAGAGACCCACACAGACAGAGAGACACACACCCACAGAGACACACAGGCACCCACAGAGACCCACACAGACAGAGATTCACACACCCAGAGAGACACACAGGCACACACAGAGAGAGCCGCACAGACACAGAGACACACAGGCACACACAGAGAGCCACAGAGACACACAGGCACCCACAGAGACCCACACAGACAGAGATTCACACACCCAGAGAGACACACAGGCACACACAGAGAGAGCCGCACAGACACAGAGACACACAGGCACACACAGAGAGCCACAGAGACACACAGGCACCCACAGAGACCCACACAGACAGAGGGACACACACCCAGAGAGACACACAGGCACCCACAGAGAGACCCACACAGAGACAGAGACCCACACGGACACAGAGACACACAGACACACACAGACAGACGCACACTCACAGAGACACACAGGCACCCACAGAGGCCCACACAGACGCAGAGACACACACCCAGAGAGACACACAGGCACACCCAGAGAGACCCGCACAGACACAGAGAACCACACGGACACAGAGACACACACACCCACAGAGACCCACAGGCACCCACAGAGACCCACACAGACACAGAGACACACCCACAGAGACACACAGGCACACAGAGAGACCCGCACAGACACAGAGACACACACCCACAGAGACACACAGGCACCCACAGAGACCCACACAGAGAGACACACACCCACAGAGACCCACAGGCACACACAGAGAGAACCGCACAGACACAGAGACACACAGACACACACAGAGACACACACCCACAGAGACCCACACAGACACAGAGACCCACACACAGACCCACACACACACACTCAGAGATCCACACACCCACAGAGACACCCACCCTCACACAGAGACGCACACAGACCCACACCCACAGAGACCCCCCCAACACAGAGACCCACACACAGAGACACACAGACACACAGACCCACACAGACCCACACACACGCAGAGACACACCCAGACTCACACCCAGACCCCCAGAGGGGGGGAGGGGCGTCCCCTCCGGGCGCCAGGTGCCGACCCAGCGGCGCCATCCGAGACCCCCCCGCCCCCCCCTTTATTCCCCACGGGACTCCATTCAGTCAGTCATTCAGTCCATCGTATTTCTTGAGTGCTGACTCTTCATTCATTCATTCACTCCCTGGTACTTATTGAGCGCTCCCTGTACGCCTAGTACTGGACTAAGCGCTTGGAAAGTCCAAGTGGGCCACAGATAGAGACAGTCCCTACCCAACAACGGGCTTACGGTCTAGAAGATGAGAGACAGACAGCAAAAGAAATAAAGACACATTCATTCATTCCATAGTATTTCTTGAGCGCTTACTCTTCATTCAGTCATTCCATGGTACTTATTGAGCGCTCCCTGTGCACCTAGTACTGGATTAAGTGCTTGGAAAGTCCAAGTGGGCCACAGACAGACACAGTCCCTACCCAACAATGGGCTTACAGTCTAGAAGATGAGACAGACAGCAAAAGAAATAAAGACACATTCATTCATTCCATAGTATTTCTTGAGCGCTTACTCTTCATTCAATCATTCATTCCATGGTACTTATTGAGCGCTCCCTGTGTGCAGAGCACTGGGCTAAGCGCTTGGAAAGTCCAAGTGGGCCGCAGATAGAGACAGTCCCTACCCAACAACGGGCTTACAGTCTAGAAGATGAGAGACAGCAAAAGAAATAAAGACACATTCATTCATTCCAAAGTATTTCTTGAGCGCTTACTCTTCATTCAGTCAGTCCATGGTACTTACTGAGCGCTCCCTGTGCGCCTAGTTCTGGACTAAGCGCTTGGAAAGTCCAAGTGGGCCACGGATAGAGACAGTCCCTACCCAACAACGGGCTTACAGTCTAGAGGATGAGAGACAGACAGCAAAAGAAATAAAGACACATTCATTCATTCACTCATTCCATCGTATTTCTTGAGCGCTTACTCTTCATTCAGTCATTCCATGGTACTTATTGAGCGCTCTCTGTGCGCCTAGTACTGGACTAAGCGCTTGGAAAGTCCAAGTGGGCCACGGATAGAGACAGTCCCTACCCAACAACGGGCTTATGGTCTACAGGACGAGAGACAGACAGCAAAAGAAATAAAGACACATTCATTCATTCCATCGTATTTCTTGAGCACTTACTCTTCATTCAGTCATTCCATGGTACTTATTGAGCGCTCCCTGTGCGCCGAGTACTGGACTAAGCGCTTGGAAAGTCCAAGTCGGCCACAGATAGAGACAGTCCCTACCCAACAACGGGCTTACGGTCTAGAAGATGAGAGACAGGCAGCAAAAGAAATAGACACATTTATTCATTCACTCATTCCATCGTATTTCTTGAGCGCTTACTCTTCATTCAGTCATTCCATGGTACTTATTGAGCGCTCCCTGTGCGCAGAGCACTGGACTAAGCGCTTGGAAAGTCCAAGTGGGCCACAGATAGAGACAGTCCCTACCCAACAGCGGGCTTACAGTCTAGAAGATGAGAGACAGGCCGCAAAAGAAATAAAGACACATTCATTCATTCACTCATTCCATAGTATTTCTTGAGCGCTTACTCTTCATTCAGTCATTCCATGGTACTTATTGAGCGCTCCCTGTGCGCCGAGTACTGGACTAAGCGCTTGGAAAGTCCAAGTGGGCCACGGACAGAGACAGTCCCTACCCAACAACGGGCTTACAGTCTAGAAGATGAGAGACAGCAAAAGAAATAGACACATTCATTCATTCCAAAGTATTTCTTGAGCGCTTACTCTTCATTCATTCAGTCATTCCATGGTACTTATTGAGCGCTCCCTGTGTGCCTAGTACTGGATTAAGCGCTTGGAAAGTCCAAGTGGGCCACAGATAGAGACAGTCCCTACCCAACAACGGGCTTACGGTCTAGAAGATGAGAGACAGGCAGCAAAAGAAATAGACACATTTATTCATTCACTCATTCCATCGTATTCCTTGAGCGCTTACTCTTCATTCAGCCATTCCATGGTACTTATTGAGCGCTCCCTGTGCGCAGAGCACTGACTAAGCGCTTGGAAAGGACAATTCGGCCACAGATAGAGACAGTACCTTTCCACCACGAGCTCACAGTCTAGAAGAGGGGAGACAGACATCGAAAGAAATAAAGACACACTCATTCATTCATTCAGTCGTATTTATTGAACGCTTATTGTGTGCAGAGCACTGGACTAAGCGCTTGGGAAGGACAAGTCGGCAATGTATAGAGACGGTCCCTACCCAACAACGGGCTCACAGTCTAGAAAGGGGAGACAGACGACAAAACAAAGCATGGAGACAGGTGTCAATACCGTCAGAATAAATAGGATTATAGCTATATTCATCCCATCGTATTCATTGAGCGCTTACTGTGTGCAGAGCACTGTACTAAGCGCTTGGGAAGTACAAGTTGGCAACATATAGAGACGGTCCCTACCCAACAACGGGCTCACAATTAATCAATTAATCAATCAATCGTATTTATTGAGCAATTACTGTGTGCAGAGCACTGTACTAAGCGCTTGGGAAGGACAAGTCGGTAACATCTAGAGACGGTCCCTACCCAACAGCGGGCTCACAGTCTAGAAGGGGGGAGACAGACGGCAAAACAGAGCAAAGAGACAGGCCTCAATACGGTCAGAATCATTCGAGCCACCTCAGCGCTTATCACAGTGCTCGGCACAAAGTAAGCGCTTGTTATTATTATTATTATTGTTATTATTATTATTATTATTATTATTATTATTCCCATGGGCCGAATCGGACCGCGGAAGGTGACGGCAGCGGGAACCCCCTCCCACCTTATTCCCCAACGTGGGACGGGGACTGTGTCCACCCCGATTCAATTGGATCCACCCCAGCGCTTAGCACAGTGTTTGACCCAAGTAAGCGCTTAATACATACTATATTTTATTATTATTATCACTATTATTATCATTATTATTATTATTCCCACAGGCCGAGTAGGACCTCGGCGGGGACCCCCTCCTCCTTTATTCCCCCACGTGGGACACAGGGATTGTGTCCACCTCGATTCAATTGGATCCACCCCAGCGCTTAGCACAGTGTTTGACCCAAAGTAAGCGCTTAACGCAAACTGGGTTTTATTATTATTATTATTATTATTATTATTATTATTATTATTATTATTATTATTATTCCCACAGGCCGAGTTGGACCTCAGGGAGCGACGGCGGCGGGGACCCCCTCCTCCTTTATTCCCCCATGTGGGACACAGGGATTGTGTCCACCTCGATTCAACTGGATCCACCCCAGCGCTTAGCACAGTGTTTGACCCAAAGTAAGCGCTTAACACAAACTGTTTTATTATTATTATTGTTATTATTACTATTATTATTATTATTATTATTATTCCCACAGGCCGAGTAGGACCTCAGAGAGCAACAGCGGCGGGGACCCCCTTCCCCTTTATTCCCCCACGTGGGACACAGGGATTGTGTCCACCTCGATTCAGTTGGATCCACCCCAGTGCTTAGCACAGTGCTTGACCCAAAGTAAGCGCTTAACACAAACTGTTTTATTCTTCTTCTTATTATTATTATTATCATTATTATTATAATTATTATTCCCACAGGCCGAGTTGGACCTCAAGGAGCGACAGTGGCGGGGACCCCCTTCCCCTTTATTCCCCCACGTGGGACACAGGGATTGTGTCCACCACAATTCAGTTGGATCCACCCCAGCGCTTAGCACAGTGCTTGACCCAAAGTAAGCGCTTAACACAAACTGTATTATTATTATTATTATTATTATTATTATTATTATTATTGTTAATATTATTCCCACAGGCCGAGTTGGACCTCAGAGAGCAACAGCGGCAGGGACACCCTTCCCCTTTATTCCTCCACGTGGGACACAGGGATTGTGTCCACCTCGATTCAATTGGATCCACCCCAGCGCTTAGCACAGTGTTTGACCCAAAGTAAGCGCTTAACACATACTGTATTATTATTATTATTATTATTATTATTATTATTATTATTATTCCCACAGGCCGAGTTGGACCTCAGAGAGCAACAGCGGCGGGGACCCCCTCCCCCTTTATTCCCCCACGTGGGACACAGGGATTGTGTCCACCTCGATTCAGTTGGATCCACCCCAGCGCTTAGCACAGTGTTTGACCCAAAGTAAGCACTTAACACATACTGCATTATTATTATTATTATTATTCCCACAGGCCGAGTTGGACCTCAAGGAGCAACGGCGGCGGGGACCCCCTTCCCCTTTATTCCCCCACGTGGGACACAGGGATTGTGTCCACCACGATTCAGTTGGATCCACCCCAGCGCTTAGCACAGTGCTTGACCCAAAGTAAGCGCTTAACACATACCACTGTAATTATTACTGTCGTTATTATTAACACAACGCCCGAGAGAAGCAGCGTGGCTCCAGTGGAAAAGAGCCCGGGCTTTGGAGTCAGAGGTCACGGGTTCTAATCCCGGCTCCGCCACCTGTCAGCTGGGTGACTTTGGGCCAGTCACTGGACCTCTCTGGGCCTCAGTTCCCTCATCTGTAAAATGGGGATTAAGGCGGTGAGCTCCCCGTGGGACAACCTGATCACCTTGTAACCTCCCCACCGCTTAGAACAGTGCTTTGCACATAGTAAGCGCTTAAAAAATGCCATTATTATTATTATTATTATTATTATTTTATTATTATTCCCACAGGCCAAGTTGAACCTCGGGGGGCGACGGCGGCGGGGACCCCCTCCCCCTTTTTTCCCCCCACATTGGACGGGGGGACTGCATCCACCCCGACTCAGTTGGATCCCCCCCAGCGCTTAGCACAGTGTTCGACACAGACTAAGCGCTTAACAAGTACCACTGTTAGCATTCTTCACTCATTCATCCCATCGTATTTATTGAGCGCTTACTGTGGGCAGAGCACTGTACTGAGCGCTTGGGAAGGACAATTATTATTATTATTATTCCCACCCCCACGTGGGACAGGGACTGTGTCCGCCCCGATTGAATTGGATCCACCCCAGCGCTTAGCGCAGTGCTGGACCCAAAGTAAGCGCCTAACACATACCGGTGTTATTAGCTATTCAATCATAGCATAGTAAGCGCTCAATAAATACGATTGATTGATTGATTGATTGATTGAATCAATCAATCATATTTATTGAGCGCTTACTATGTGCAGAGCAGTGTACTAAGCGCTTGGGAAGTACAAATTGGCAACACATAGAGACAGTCCCTACCAAACATTGGGCTCACAGTCTATAAGGGGGAGACAGAGAGAAAAAAAAACAAACATACTAACAAAATAAAATAAATAGAATAGATATGTACAAGTAAAATAAATAAATAAATAAATAAATAGAGTAATAAATAAATAAATAGAGTAATAGAGTAATAAATATGTACAAACATATATACGTATATACATATAATAGCTATTATTATTATTGGTACTGCTGTCTGTCTCCTTGTGTTATTATCCGTCTCCCATTCATTCATTCATTCAATCATATTTATTGAGCGCTTCCTGTGTGCAGAGCACTGTACTAAGCGCTTGGGAAGTCCAAGTTGGCAACATCTAGAGACGGTCCCTACCCAACAGTGGGCTCACAGTCTAGAAGGGGGGAGACAGACAACAAACAAAACAAAAGATATGAACAAAATAAAATAAATATAAATAGCAAATTCATTCATTCATTCAATCGTATTTATTGAGCGCTTACTGTGTGCAGAGCACTGTACTAAGCGCTTGGGAAGTCCAAGTTGGCAACATATAGGGACGGTCCCTGCCCAACCCCTTCTAAGACCGTGAGCCCGTGGGTAGGGACTGTATCTGTGGCCGAATTGTCCTTTCCAGGCGCTCAGTCCAGTGCTCTGCACACAGGGAGCGCTCAGTAAATAGGATGGAGTGAATGAGTGAATGTATTTCTTTCGATGTCTGTCTCCCCCCTCTAATAATAATAATAATGGCATTTATTAAGCGCTTACTTATTACCAACGATGGCATTTGTTGACGAAGATGAGGATGGCATTTATTAAGCGCTTACTATGTGCAAAGCACTGTTCTAAGCGCTCGGGAGAATACAAGGTTGTCCCACGTGGGGCCCACAGTCTTTATCGATTGAATGGATGAATGAACTTAACTTCTCTGGGCCTCAGTTCCCTCATCTGTAAAATGGGGATTAAGGCTGTCCCTATATGTTGCCAACTTGGCCTTCCCAAGCGCTTAGTACAGGGCTCTGCACACAGTAAGCGCTCAATAAATACGATTGATTGATTGTGAGCCCCACGTGGGACAACTTGATCACCCTGTATCCCCACAGCGCTTAGAACAGTGCTTTGCACATAGTAAGCGCTTAACAAATGCCATCATTATTATTATTATTATTAATATTATTTATCCCCATTTTCCAGATGAGGGAACCGAAGCCCCGAGAAGGGAAGGGACTCGCCCAGGGTCACCCAGCTGACAAGTGGCGGGGTCGGGATTTGAACCCATGACCTCTGGCTCCCAAGCCCGGGCTCTTTCCTACAGAGCCACGCTGCTTCCCTAGACTGTGAGCTCTCTATTGCCGTGTTGCATTTCCCGAGCGCTTAGTCCAGTGCTCTGCACTCGGGAGGCGCTCAGTAAATAGGAATGAGTGAGTGGAACGAAGTGAATGCTTTCCTTTCACCCCGCGACCCCCCTCCCCGACGACCCTATATATATATATAGCCAATTTGTACTTCCCAAGCGCTTAGTACAGTGCTTTGCAAACAGTAAGTGCTCAATAAATACGATTGATTGATTGATTGATTGATTGATTGTATATGTGTGTATATATATATATAGCCAATTTGTACTTCCCAAGCGCTTAGTACAGTGCTTTGCAAACAGTAAGCGCTCAATAAATACGATTGATTGATTGATTGATTGACTGTATATGTATATATGGTTGTATATGTATATATGGTTGTACATATTTATTACTCTATTTATTTTACTTGTACACATCTATCCTATTTATTTTATTTTGTTGGTATGTTTGGTTCTGTTCTCTGTCTCCCCCTTTTAGACTGTGAGCCCACTGGTGGGTGGGGACTGTCTCTAAGTGTTGCCAATTTGTACTTCCCAAGCGCTCAGTACAGTGCTCTGCACACAGTAGGCGCTCAATAAATACGATTGATTGATTGATTGATTGACCCTCCGAGGCGGCAGGTGCCCCACCGCTAATCGGGGGCTCCCTCCCTCCCTCCACCGTCCATCACGATCATCATCAGTCGTATTTATTGAGCGCTTACTAGGTGCAGAGCACTGGACTAGACGATCACCCGATGGATCGATATCGCCGTCACCCGATTGATTGACATCGCGGGAACCCCGAGAAATGGCCCCCGGTGGGACACAGCGTCCGGTGTTTGTTTTTTTCTAGTGTCTAGTAAGCGCTTACGACGTGCCAGGCACTGTACTAAGCGCCGGGGTGGGGCCCAGCTGGTCGGGTTGGGCCCAAGCCCGGTCCCACGTGGGGTTCCCAGTCTCCAGCGCTTAGAGTCAATCAATCAATCAATCAATCAATCAATCGTATTTATTGAGCGCTTCCTGCGTGCAGAGCACTGTACTAAGCGCTTGGGAAGTCAAAATTGGCAACATATACAGTCCCTACCCAACAGTGGGCTCACAGTCTAAAAGGGGGAGGCGGAGAACAAAACCAAACATACTAACAAAATAAAATAGTGCTTTGCACATAGTAAGCGCTTAACAAATACCATTATTATTATTATTTTCCAGATGAGGGAACGGAGGAGGGAGGCGTCTCGCCCAAGGTCGCCCAGGAGACAAGGGGCGGAGGTGGGATTGGAACCCAGATCCCTCAGACGTCCCCCCCCCAACCTCACCCCCAAGGTCAGACTAGGGTAGACCCCCCCACCGTCACCCCATAAATCAATCAATCAATCAATCGTATTTATAGAGCACTTACTGTGTGCATTATCCCCATGCTTAGTGAATGCCATTATTATTATTATTATTATTATTATTATTATTATTATTATTATTATTATTATTCTCCTCACCCACCCACAGAAATATTATTATTATTATTATTATTCTCCTCACCCCCCCACAGAAAT
Organism: Tachyglossus aculeatus; assembly: GCF_015852505.1. Taxonomy (NCBI): domain Eukaryota; kingdom Metazoa; phylum Chordata; class Mammalia; order Monotremata; family Tachyglossidae; genus Tachyglossus; species Tachyglossus aculeatus. The sequence continues at coordinate 133,987,579 of NC_052069.1, read as the reverse complement.
GCCCATCGGGTCGCAAAGCCACTCACCCACGCGGGACAACCTGATGATCTTGCATGTAGAAGCGGCGTGGCTCCGTGGAAAGAGCCCGGGCTTTGGAGTCAGGGGTCACGGGTTCAAATCCTGACCCCACCACCTGTCGGCTGTGTGACTTTGGGCAAGTCACTTCGCTTCTGTGCCTCGGTTCCCTCATCTGTAAAATGGGGCTTAAGACTGGGCCCCTGTGGGACAACCTGATCACCTTGTCACTTCCCCAGCGCTTAGAACAGGGCTTTGCACATAGTAAGCGCTTATTATTATTATTATTATTATTATCCCCCCCAAGCGCTTAGAACAGTGCTTGGCACACAGTAAGCGCTTAATAATAATAATGGCATTTATTAAGTGCTTACTATGTGCAAAGCACTGTACTAAGCGCTTGGGAAGTCCAAGTTGGCAACATATAGAGACAGTCCCTACCCAACAGTGGGCTCACAGTTTAGAAAAACACACACACACACACAACCCAGCTCCTAAAATTGTGGTCACCCCCCTGTCCGGGGGAGAGGGAGGGTCCCAAGGGGGTCCCCGGAGACCCCCCACCCCAAAGGGAAACCCCAGCTGGGGGAGGGGGGGATGATGTAGTGCCCCCCACCCGACCCCCTCGGCCTAAACGTGGGTGGGTGGGTGGACATTGCGGCAATTGGGCCTGTAGCTGGGGATGGATGGTTACTTGTTAAGTGCCACTGTGTGTGTGTCCAAAAAACTGGAGGGTTTCTGCGGGGAGCCTCTGTGTGTGTGTGTGTGTGTGTGTGTGTGTGTGTGTGTGTGTGTGTGTGTGTGTCTGGGGATGGTCTTGTCTGTGCCCATGGTGGGGGAATTGTGACCTTCCTGTCTTCTTGGCCTGAAATGTGCCCTCCCAACTGGGGAAGCGGGTCTTTGGGGCGGGTGTGTGTGTGTGTGTGTGTGTGTTTGTGTGCCCTTCTCGGGCTGCTGTGTGTGTGTGTCCAAAAACTGGAGGGTTTCTCTGGGGAGCCTCTGTGTGTGTCCCTGTGTGTGTCTGTGCCCAGCTGGGTGTGTCTGGGGATGGTCTTGTTTGTGCCCATGGTGGGGGGCTGTGTGTGTGTGTGTGTGTGTGTGTGTGTGTCCAAAAAACTGGAGGGTTTCTGGGGAGGGTTTCTGGGGAGCCTGTGTGTGTGTGTGTGTGTGTGTGTGTGTGTGTCTCCAAAAAACTGGAGGGTTTCTGGGGAGGGTTTCTGGAGAGCGTGTGTGTGTGTGTGTGTGTGTGTGTGTGTGTGTGTCTGGGGATGGTCTTGTTTGTGCCCATGGTGGGGGACCTGTGACCTACCCGTCTTCCTGGCCTAAAATGTGCCCTCCCAACTGGGGAAGCGGGTCTTTGGGGCGGGGCAGGGGTGTGTGTGTGTGTTTGTGTGTGTGTGTGTGTGTGTGTGTCTCCAAAAAACTGGAGGGTTTCTGTGGGGAGCCTCTATGTGTGTCCCTGTGTGTGTCTGTGCCCAGCTGGGTGTGCCTGGGGATGGTCTTGTCTGTGCCCATGGTGAGGGAGCCGTGACCTCCCTGTCTTCCTGGCCTAAAATGTGCCCTCCCAACTGAGGAAGCGGGTCTTTGGGGCACGGGGTGTGTGTGTTTGCGTGCCCTTCTCGGGCTGGTGTGTGTGTGTGTGTGTCTCCAAAAAACTGGAGGGTTTCTGTGGGGAGCCTCTATGTGCGTCCCTGTGTGTGTGTCTGTGCCCAGCTGGGTGTGCCCGGGGATGGTCTTGTCTGTGCCCATGGTGTCTTCCTGGCCTAAAATGTGCCCTCCCAACTGGGGAAGCGGGTCTTTGGGGCGGGGCGGGGTGTGTGTGTTTGTGTGTGTGTGTGTCTCCAAAAAACTGGAGGGTTTCTGGGGACCCTCTGTGTCCCTGTGTGTGTCTGTGCCCAGCTGGGTGTGCCTGGGGATGGTCTTGCTTGTGCCCGTGGTGGGGGACCTGTGACCTACCCGTCTTCCTGGCCTAAAATGTGCCCTCCCAACTGGGGAAGCGGGTCCTTGGGGCGGGACAGGGGGGTGTGTGTGTTTGTGTGCCCTTCTCGGGCTGGTGTGTGTGTGTGTGTGTGTGTGTGTGTGTATGTCCAAAAAACTGGAGGGTTTCTGGGGAGCCTCTATGTGTGTCCTTGTGTGTGTGTCTGTGCCCAGCTGGGTGTGTCTGGGGATGGTCTTGTTTGCGCCCATGGTGGGGGGCGGGGGTGTGTGAGTGTTTGTGTGCCCTTCTCGGGCTGGTGTGTGTGTGTGTGTGTGTGTGTGTGTGTGTCTCCAAAAAACTGGAGGGTTTCTGGGGAGCCTGTGTGTGTGTGTGTGTGTGTGTGTGTGTGTGTGTGTGTCTGGGGATGGTCTTGTTTGTGCCCATGGTGGGGGAGCCGTGACCTACTCGTCTTCCTGGCCTAAAATGTGCCCTCCCAACTGGGAAAGCAGGTCTTTTGCGGGGGTGTGTGTGTGTGTGTGTGTGTGTGTGTGTGTGTGTGTGTGTGTGTGTGTGTGTGTGTGTGTGTGTGTGTGCGCGTGTGTGTGTGTGTGTCCTTCTCATCTTCTCAGGCTGGTGTGTGTGTGTGTGTCTCCAAAAAACTGGAGGGTTTCTGTGGGGAGCCTCTGTGTGTGTCCCTGTGTGCGTCTGTGCCCAGCTGGCTGTGTCTGGGGATGGTCTTGTTTGTGCCCATGGTGGGTGTGTGTGTTTGTGTGCCCTTCTCGGGCTGGTGTGTGTGTGTGTGTGTGTGTATGTGTGTCTGGGGATGGTCTTGTCTGTGCCCATGGTGGGGGAATTGTGACCTACCTGTCTTCCTGGCCTAAAATGTGCCCTCCCAACTGGGGAAGCGGGTCTTTCGGGGGGGGCGGCGGGTGTGTGTGTGTGTGTTTGTGTGCCCTTCTCGGGCTGGTGTGTGTCCGTGGGCCCGTGGCCTTACCCCTCTGTGGGCAGGAGGGAGGGCCACGCTGGCTGGCGGGGCGTGGGAGTTGGGGAGATGATGGGCGCGGGGTCCGGGGGACCCCCCACCCCAAACCACAGTCTGCGGGGGGGGGGGGGGGCCGGGGCCGGATCCATCCTTCCCCCCCCTCCCTGCCCCCCACCCCCCCCCATCCTGTCCCCTCCCCCAGCTCCCAGCAGCTTCTGCTTTGCATTAGGCCCTGCCAGGTCCAGGCCGGCGCCACTGATTAAATCACTGGCCCCATTAGCCCCGGATAAGCGGGGGGAGGGGGGGCCATGCTGGGGGGGGGGGGGCACCGGAGGGAGGGGCACACGACCCCCCCCCCGCAACCCCCTCACCCCACCCCACTATCCTCAGCTGGCAGAGAGGAGGGGGGACCTTGCTCGGGGGCACACTCTATTACCCCATGGCTCCATTTATTTATTTTACTTGTACCTACCTATTCCGTTTATTGTATTTTGTCCATATTTTGTTCCACTGTCTCCCCCTCCTCGACTGGGAGCCCGCTGTTGGGTAGGCACCGTCTCCAGATCATCAATCGTATTTATGGAGCGCTTGCGAAGTGCAGAGCACTGTATGTTGCCAACTTGGGCTTCCCAAGCGCGTGGTCCAGTGCTCAGCACACAGTAAGTGCTCAATAAATACGATTGAATGAATTGGCTATTTATTTTATTTCGTTCACATGTTTGGTTTTGTTGTCTGTCTCCCCCTTCTAGACTGTGAGCCCGCTGTTGGGTAGGGACCGTCTCTATATGTTGCCAACTTGTACTTCCCAAGCGATTAGTACAGTGCTCTGCACACAGTAAGCGCTCAACAAATACGATTGAATGAATTGGCTATTTATATTTATTTTATTTTGTTCATATGTTTTGTTTTGTTGTCTGTCTCCCCCTTCTAGACTGTGAGCCCGCTGTTGGGTAGGGACCGGCTCTAGATGTTGCCAACTTGGACTTCCCAAGCGCGTGGTCCAGTGCTCAGCACACAGTAGGCGCTCAATAAATACGATTGAATGAATTGGCTATTTCTATTTATTTTATTTTGTTCGTATGTTTGGTTTTGTTGTCTGTCTCCCCCTCCTCGACTGTGAGCCCGCTGTTGGGTAGGGACGGTCTCTACATGTGGCCAACTTGGACTTCCCCAGCGCTTAGTGCAGTGCTCTGCACACAGTAAGCGCTCAGTAAATACGATTGAGGGGTGATGGATGGCAGACCCCGATTCCAACCAGGGGGCTGTGGACGGAAGGGTTATGGTATTATTATTATTATTATGATTATGATTACTGGTATTACTATTAATCCCGGCTCTACCACTCGTCTGCTGGGAAAGTGGCTTCACTGCCCTGGGCCTAGGGGAAAAGCACGTCTGTGCGCTCATTATTATTGTTATTATTATTAATCCCGGCTCTACCACTCGTCTGCTGGGAAAGTGGCTTCACCGCCCTGGGCCTAGGGGAAAAGCACGTCTGTGCGCTCTGCATGTTTTTATTATTATTATTATTACTGTTATTATTATTAATCCCGGCTCTACCACTCGTCTGCTGGGAAAGTGGCTTCACCACCCTGGGCGTAGGGGAAAAGCACGTCTGTGCACTCTGTGTGTTTTAGTTTTATTATTATTATTATTATTACTGTTATTATTATTAATCCCGGCTCTACCACTCGTCTGCTGGGAAAGTGGCTTCACCGCCCTGGGCGTAGGGGAAAAGCACGTCTGTGCACTCTGTGTGTTTTATTATTATTATTATTATTATTATTATTATTATTACTGTTATTATTATTAATCCCGGCTCTACCACTCGTCTGCTGGGAAAGTGGCTTCACCGCCCTGGGCCTAGGGGAAAAGCACGTCTGTGCGCTCTGCGTGTTTTATTATTATTATTATTATTATTACTGTTATTATTATTAATCCCGGCTCTACCACTCGTCTGCTGGGAAAGTGGCTTCACCGCCCTGGGCCTAGGGGAAAAGCACGTCTGTGCGCTCTGCGTGTTTTATTATTATTATTATTATTATTACTGTTATTATTATTAATCCCGGCTCTACAACTCGTCTGCTGGGAAAGTGGCTTCACCGCCCTGGGCCTAGGGGAAAAGCAAATCTGTGCGCTCTGCATGTTGTATTATCATTATTATTATTATTATTATTATTATTACTGTTATTATTATTAATCCCAGCTCTACCACTCGTCTGCTGGGAAAGTGGCTTCACCGCCCTGGGCCAAGGGGAAAAGCACGTCTGCGCGTACCAGAGGGTGACTGCGTGGGGTTTGTTTTTCACGCCCTCGTCAGTGGGAAGCAGTGTGGCCCGGGAGTCGGAAGGACCTGGGTTCAAATCCCGGCTCCGCCACTCGTCAGCCGTGCGACTTTGGACAAGTCACTTCACTTCTCTGGGCCTCAGTGACCTCATCTGGAAAATGGGGATGAAGACTGGGAGCCCCCCTCGGGGGACAACCTGATCACCTCGTAACCTCGCCAGCGCTTAGGACAGTAGTACATGTAGTAGTACTACCTCGCCTACTACTTAGGACAGTAGTGCACGTAGTAAGCGCTTAATAAATACGATTGATTGATTAATAAATGCCGTCATTATTAACGCCTCCATTCGTTCAATCGTATTTATGGAGCGCTGACTGGGTACAGAGGACTGTGGGCCCTTCTCGACTGTGAGCCCACTGTTGGGTAGGGACTGTCTCTATATGTTGCCAACTTGTACTTTTAAAGTGCTCTGCACACAGTAAGCGCTCAATAAATCCGATTGATTGATTGATTGATTGACTGTACTAAGCGCTTGATCTGTCTGCCTTGTGACCTTGGGTGAGTCGCTTCACTTCTCTGGGCCTCACCCGCAAAATGGGGATGGAGACCATGAGGCCTGTGTGGGGCAGGGACCGGGCCCGGCCCGATTATCTCGTCTCTCCCCCGACGCCTAGTACAGTGCCTGGCACATAGTAAATGCTTAACCAGTATCAATCAATCAATCAATCGCATTTATTGAGCGCTTACTGTGTGCAGAGCACTGTACTAAGCGCTTGGGAAGTCCAAGTTGGCAACATCTAGAGACGGTCCCTGCCCAACAGTGGGCTCACAGGCTAGAAGGGGGAGACGGAGAACAAAACCAAACATATTAACAAAATAAAATAAATAGAATAGATATGTACAAGTAAAATAAATAGAGTAATAAATATGTACAAACATATATACAGGTATACATATATACCCTTATTACTATGTGCCGAGCAACGAATCAATCAGAGGTATTTATTGAGCACTTACTATGTACAGGGCAATCAATCAATCAGAAATATTTATTGGGCACTTACCTTGTGCAGAGCAACCAATCGATCAATCGATGGTATTTACTGAGCACTTACTATGTACAGGGCAATCGATCAATCAGAAATATTTATTGGGCACTTACCTTGTGCAGAGCAACCAGTCGATCAATCGATGGTATTTACTGAGCACTTACTATGTACAGGGCAATCAATCAATCAGAAATATTTATTGGGCACTTACCTTGTGCAGAGCAACCAGTCGATCAATCGATGGTATTTATTGAGCTCTTACTGTTGTGCAGAACAATTAATCGATCGGTGGTATTTATTGAGGCCCGAGTTTGTGCAGATCAATCACTCAATCAATTCATGTGCGGAGCAATTAATCCGTCAGTGGTATCTCTTGAGTGCTCACTCCGTGCAGACCGATCCATCAATCAATCAGTCAGTGGTTTCTATTGAGTTCTTACTATAAATAATAACGATGGCATTACTATGTGCAGCCCAATCAATCCATCGATTGATTTATTGAGTATTTATTATTTATTATTTAGGATTTATTGAGTGTTTACTATGTACAGAGGAATTAACAGGATTTATTCAGCGCTAACTATAATAATAAGAATGATGGCATTTATTAAGCGCTTACTATAATGATAAGAATGATGGCATTTATTAATCAAGCAATCAATCGTATTTATTGAGCGCTTACTGTGTGCAGAGCACTGTACTAAGCGCTTCGAGGAGGTCAGCGGCAGAGGAGCAGAGGGTGCGGGCTGGGCTGGAGAAGGAGAGAAGAGAGGTGAGGTAGGAGGGGGCGAGGGGATGGACAGCCTTGAAGCCCAGGGTGAGGAGTTTTTGCTTGATTAATTATTAATTAATTATTAATACTTGACCGTTATTATTACCCCAGTGCTTGGAACAATGCTTGGCACCTAGCGCTTAACAAATGCCATCATTATTATTACCATTGTTATTATTATTATTATTATTACCATTGCAGACTCATTGTGTTGTGCTCTTCCAAGCTCGTCTCTAGACTGTAAGCTTGTTGTGGGCAGGCAGTGTGCCTGTTTATTGCTGTATTCATTCATTCATTCAATCGTATTTACTGAGCGCCTACTGTGTGCAGAGCGCTGGACTAAGCGCTTGGGAAGTCCAAGTTGGCAACATATGGAGGCGGTCCCTACCCAATAATCAATCAATCAATCAATCAATCAGTCATAGTTATTAAGCGCTTACTGTGTGCAGAGCACTGTACTAAGCGCTTGGGAAGTCAATCAATCAATCAATCGCATTTATTGAGCGCTTACTGTGTGCAGAGCACTGGACTAAGAGCTTGGGAAGTCCACGTTGGCAAAATCAATCAATCAATCAATCAATCGTAGTTATTGAGCGCTTACTGTGTGCACAGCACTGTACTAAGCGCTTGGGAAGTCAATCAATCAATCAGTCAATCGTATTTATTGAGTTACCTCATCTGTAAAATGGGAATTGAGACGGTGAGCCCTACCTGAGACCTGGCCTGGGAATCGCTTATCTCCACCCCAGTTCTTCGTACAGTGCCTGGCACATAGTAAGTGCCTAACAAATGCCACAATTATGTTATTATTATTATTATTAGGAACAGTGCTTGACACATAGTAAGCGCTTAACAACTACCACAATTATGTTGTTATTATTATTATTATGAACAGCGCTGGACACATAGTAAGCGCTTAACAGATACCACAATTATGTTATTATTATTATGAACAGTGCTTGACACATAGTAAGCGCTTAACAACTACCACAATTATCTTATTATTATTATGAACAGTGCTTGACACATAGTAAGCGCTTAACAGATACCACAATTGTTATTATTATTATTATTACGAACAGTGCTTGACACGTAGTAAGCGCTTAACAAATACCACAATTATGTTATTATTATTATTATTAGGAACAGTGCTTGACACATAGTAAGCGCTTAACAACTACCACAATTATCTTATTATTATAATGAACAGTGCTTGACATAGTAAGCGCTTAACAGATACCACAATTATGTTATTATTATTATTATTAGGAACAGTGCTTGACACATAGTGCCTAATGAATGCCACAATTATGTTATTATTATTATTATTAGGAACAGTGCTTGACACATAGTAAGTGCTTAACAACTACCACAATTATGTTATTATTATTATTATTATGAACAGCGCTTGACACATAGTAAGCGCTTAACAGATACCACAATTATGTTATTATATTATGAACAGTGCTTGACACAGTAAGCGCTTAACAAATACCGCAATTATGTTATTATTATTATGAATAGTGCTTGACACATAGTAAGCGCTTAACAACTACCACAATTATGTTATTATTATTATTATTAGGAACAGTGCTTGACACATAGTAAGCGCTCAACAGATACCACAATTATGTTATTATTATTATTATTATTATGAACAGTGCTTGACACATAGTAAGCACTTAACAAATACCACAATTACGTTATTATTATTATGAACAGTGCTTGACACATAGTAAGTGCTTAACAAATACTACAATTATGTTATTATTATTATTATTATTATTATTAGGAACAGTGCTTGACATATAGTAAGCACTTAACAAATACCACAATTATCTTATTATTATTATTATTATTATGAACAGTGCTTGACACATAGTAAGCACTTAACAAATACCACAATTATCTTATTATTATTATTATTATTATGAACAGTGCTTGACACATAGTAAGCACTTAACAAATACCGCAATTATCTTATCATTATTATTATTATTATTAGGAACAGTGCTTGACACATAGTAAGCGCTTAACAAATACCACAATTATGTTATTATTATTATTATTATTAGGAACAGTGCTTGACACATAGTAAGCACTTAACAAATACCACAATTATCTTATTATTATTATTATTATGAACAGTGCTTGACACATAGTAAGCACTTAATAAATACCACAATTATTTTATTATTATTATGAACAGTGCTTGACACATAGTAAGTGCTTAACAAATACCACAATTATCTTATTATTATTATTATTATTATGAACAGTGCTTGACACATAGTAAGCACTTAACAAATACCACAATTATGTTATTATTATTATTATTATTATGAACAGTGCTTGACATATAGTAAGCGCTTAACAAATACCACAATTATCTTATTATTGTTATTACCAGTGCTTGACACATAGTAAGCGCTTAAAAAATACCACTCGGGGAGAAGCAGCCTGGCCTGGTGTGCTTGGGGCTGGGAGTCAGAAGTCATGGGTTCTAATCCTGGTTCTGCCACTTGTCTGCTGGGTGACCTTGGGCAAGTCACTTCTCTTCTCTGGGCCTCCGTTCCCTCATCTGTGAAATGGGGATGAAGACTGGGAGCCCCACGTGGGACGGACAACCTGCTGACCTCGTATCTCCCCCAGTGCTTAGAACAGTGCTTTGGCACCTACTAAGCGCTTAACAAATACCACCATTATTATTATTATCATATTGTACTCTCCAAGCGCTTAGTACAGTGCTCAACACTCAGTAAGTGCTCGATAAATACTGTTGGGTAGGGACTGTCTCTATATGTTGCCAACTTGTACTTCCCAAGCGCTTAGTACAGTGCTCTGCACACAGTAAGCGCTCAATAAATACGATTGATTGATTGATAAAGAAAGAGTGAATTAATGAATCAATGATCATTCATTCATTCATTCAATCGTATTTATCGAGCGCTTACTGTGTGCAGAGCACTGTACTAAGCGCTTGGGAAGTACAGGTTGGCAACATATAGAGATGGATAATGACAGAGATGCAGCGTGGCTCAGTGGAAAGAGCCTGGGCTGATGACCTTGTATCCACCCCAGCGCTTAGAACAGTGCTTTGCACCTAGTAAGCGCTTAACAAATCCCAACATTATTATTCTTATTATTATATTGTACTCTCCAAACGCTTAGTACAGTGCTCAGCACTCAGTAAGCGGTCTGTCTCCCCCTTCTAGACTGTGAGCCCACTGTTGGGTAGGGACCGTCTCTAGATGTTGCCAACCTGGACTTCCCAAGCGCTTAGTACAGTGCTCTGCACACAGGAAGCGCTCAATAAATACGATTGATGAGGATGATGACGACAAATACGATTGAATGAATGAATGAAAGAAAGAGTGAATGAATGAATGATAATGATAGAGAAGGAACCCGGGCTGATTACCTTGTATCTCCCCCAACGCTTAGAACAGTGCTTCGCACCTAGTAAGCGCGTAATGATGGTATTTGTTAAGCGCTTACTATGCGCGAAGCACTGTTCTAAGCGCCGGGGGGGATACAAGGTGATCAGGTTGTCCCACCTGGGCCTCACGGAAATTCATCCCCATTTTCCAGATGAGGGAACTGAGGCCCAGAGAAGTGAAGTGACTTGCCCAAAGTCACCCAGCTGGCAAGCGGGGGAGCTGGGATTCGAACCCATGACCTCTGGCTCCCAATCAATCAATCGTATTTATTGAGCGCTTACTATGTGCAGAGCACTGTACTAAGCGCTTAGTACAGCGCTTCCCAAGCCCGGGCTCTTTCCACTGAGCCACGCGGCTTCTCTGTTTTTGACCTTGTATCTATTTTTAGAGTGTGAGCCCACTGTTGGGTAGGGACCGTCTCTAGATGTTGCCAATTTGTACTTCCCAAGCGCTTAGTACAGTGCTCTGCACATAGTAAGCGCTCAATAAATACGATTGATGATGATGATGATCTCCCCCAGCGCTCAGAACAATCAATCAATCAATCAATCGTATTTATTGGGCGCTTACTGTGTGCAGAGCACTGTAAGCGCTTAACAAATACCATTATCGTTATCATATTGTACTTTCCAAGCGCTTAGTACGGTGCTCAGCATTCAGGAGGCGCTCGATAAATATGATTGAATGAATGAATGAATAATGATGATAATAATAATAATAATAATAATAATGTCATTTATTAAGCATAGAGAAGCATTGTGGCCCAGTGGAAAGAGCCGGGGCTGATGACGTTGTATCTCCCCCAGCGCTTAGAACAGTGCTTTGCACACAGTAAGCGCTCAATAAATACCACTATCATTATCATATCGTACTTTCCAAGCGCTTAGTACAGTGCTCAGCACTCAGTAGGTGCTCGATAAATATGATTGAATGAATGAATGAATTAATAATGATAATAATAATAATAATGATAATAATGTCATTTATTAAGCATAGAGAAGCATTGTGGCCCAGTGGAAAGAGACGGGGCTGATGACGTTGTATCTCCCCCAGCGCTTAGAACAGTGCTTTGCACATAGTAAGCGCTTAACAAATGCCATCATTATTATGATTATGATCATTAGTATAATTATGATGATGATAATGTCATCCCTGGTGGTCTAGTGGTTAGGATTCGGTGCTCCGGTGCGGCCCGGGTTCGATTCCCGGCCAGGGAAATAATTTTAGAACTTCTCTGGGCCTCAGTGACCTCATCTGGAAAATGGGGATTAAGACTGTGAGCCCCACGTGGGACAACCTGATCACCTTGTATCCCCGCAGCGTGGCTCAGTGGAAAGAGCCCGGGCTTTGGAGGCAGAGGTCATGGGTTCAAATCCCGGCTCTGCCAATTGTCAGCTGTGTGACTTTGGGCAAGTCACTTCACTTCTCTGTGCCTCAGTTCCCTCATCTGGAAAATGGGGGCTAAGACTGTAAGCCCCAGGTGGGACAACCTGATCAACTTGTAACCTCTCCAGCGCTTAGAACAGTGCTTTGCACATAGTAAGCGCTTAATAAATGCTATAAAAAAACAGGGCTTTGCACATAGTAAGCGCTTAACAAATACCACCATTAATAAGTAAGCTGCTAGAGAAGCAGCGTGGCTCATTGGAAAGAGCCCGGGCTTTGGAGCCAGAGGTCATGGGTTCAAATCCCTACTCCGCCAATTGTCAGCTGTGGGACTTTGGGCAAGTCACTTCACTTCTCTGGGCCTCAGTTACCTCATCTGTAAAATGGGGATTAAGACTGTGAGCCCCACGTGGGACAACTTGATCACCCTGTATCCCCACAGCGCTTAGAACAGTGCTTTGCACATAGTAAGCCCTTAACAAATGCCATCATTATTAATGAAAAACGATTGAATGAATGACTGAATGAATGAACTTAACTTCTCTGTGCCTCAGTTCCCTCATCTGGAAAATGGGGATGAAGACTGGGAGGACCACGTGGGACAACCTGATCACCTTCTATCCCCCCCAGCGCTTAAAACAGTGCTTTGCACATAGTAAGCGCTTAACAAATGCCATCATTATTAATAAATACGATTGAATGAATTAACTTAACTTCTCTGAGCCTCAATTACCTCATCTGTAAAATGCCATCATTATTAATCATTAACAAATGCCATCATTATTAATAAATACCATTGAATGAATGAATGAATGAGCCGAACTTCTCTGGGCCTCAGTTACCTCCTCTGTAAAATGGGGATGAAGACTGGGAGCCCCACGTGGGACAACCTGATCACCTTGTATCCTACCCGGCGCTTAGAACAGTGCTTGGCACATAGTAAGCGCTTAACAAATGCCATCATTATTAATAAATACCATTGAATGAATGAACGAATGAACTTCTCTGAGCCTCAATTACCTCATCTGTAAAATGCCATCATTATTAATCATTAACAAATGCCATCATTATTAATATATACCATTGAATGAATGAATGAATGAGCCGAACTTCTCTGGGCCTCAGTTACCTCCTCTGTAAAATGGGGATGAAGACTGGGAGCCCCACGTGGGACAACCTGATCACCTTGTATCCTCCAGCGCTAAGAACAGTGCTTTGCACATAGTAAGCGCTTAACAAATGCCGTCATTATTAATAAATATGATTGAGTGAATGAACGAATGAACCGAACTTCTCTGGGCCTCAGTTACCTCCTCTGTAAAATGGGGATGAAGACTGGGAGCCCCACGTGGGACAACCTGATCACCTTGTATCCTCCCCAGCGCTTAGAACAGTGCTTTGCACATAGTAAGCGCTTAACAAATGCCATCATTATTAATAAATACCATTAAATGAATTAACTTAACTTCTCTGAGCCTCAATTACCTCATCTGTAAAATGCCATCATTATTAATCATTAACAAATGCCATCATTATTAATAAATACCATTGAATGAATGAATGAATGAGCCGAACTTCTCTGGGCCTCAGTTACCTCCTGTGTAAAATGGGGATGAAGACTGGGAGCCCCACGTGGGACAACCTGATCACCTTGTATCCTACCCGGCGCTTAGAACAGTGCTTGGCACATAGTAAGCGCTTAACAAATGCCATCATTATTAATAAATACCATTGAATGAATGAACGAATGAACTTCTCTGAGCCTCAATTACCTCATCTGTAAAATGCCATCATTATTAATCATTAACAAATGCCATCATTATTAATATATACCATTGAATGAATGAATGAATGAGCCGAACTTCTCTGGGCCTCAGTTACCTCCTCTGTAAAATGGGGGTGAAGACTGGGAGCCCCACGTGGGACAACCTGATCACCTTGTATCCTCCCCGGCGCTTAGAACAGTGCTTGGCCCATAGTAAGCGCTTAACAAATGCCGTCATTATTAATAAAAACGATTGAATGAATGACTGAATGAATGAACTTAACTTCTCTGGGCCTCAGTTCCCTCATCTGTAAAATGGGGATGAAGACTGGGAGCCCCACGTGGGACAACCTGATCACCTTGTATCCTCCCCAGCGCTTAGAACAGTGCTTTGCACATAGCAAGCGCTTAACAAATGCCGTCATTATTAATAAAAACGATTGAATGAATGACTGAATGAATGAACTTAACTTCTCTGTGCCTCAGTTCCCTCATCTGGAAAATGGGGATGAAGACTGGGAGCCCCACGTGGGACAACCTGATCACCTTGTATCCTCCCCGGCGCTTAGAACAGTGATTTCCACATAGTAAGCGCTTAACAAATGCCATCATTATTAATAAATACGATTGAATGAATGAACGAATGAACCGAACTTCTCTGGGCCTCAGTTACCTCATCTGTAAAATGGGGATGAAGACTGGGAGCCCCACGTGGGACAACCTGATCACCTTGTATCCCCCAGCACTTAGAACACTGCTTGGCACATAGTAAGAGCTTAACAAATGCCGTCATTATTAATAACTACGATTGAATGAATGATCGAGTGAACTTCTCTGAGCCTCAATTACCTCATCTGTAAAATGCCATCATTATCAATCATTAACAAATGCCATCATTATTAATAAATACCATTGAATGAATGAATGAATGAGCCGAACTTCTCTGGGCCTCAGTTCCCTCCTCTGTAAAATGGGGATTAAGACGGTGAGCCCCACGTGGGACAACCTGATCACCTTGTATCCTTCCCGGAGCTTAGAACAGTGCTTGGCACATAGTAAGCGCTTAACAAATGCCATCATTATTAATAAATACGATTGATTGAATGAATGAATGAATGAATGAATGAATGAACCGAACTTCTCTGGGCCTCAGTTACCTCCTCTGTAAAATGGGGATGAAGACTGGGAGCCCCACGTGGGACAACCTGATCACCTTGTATCCTACCCGGCGCTTAGAACAGTGCTTGGCACATAGTAAGCGCTTAACAAATGCCATCATTATTAATAAATACCATTGAATGAATGAGCGAATGAACTTAACTTCTCTGAGCCTCAATGACCTCATCTGTAAAATGCCATCATTATTAATCATTCACAAATGCCATCATTATTAATAAATACCATTGAATGAATGAATGAATGAGCCGAACTTCTCTGGGCCTCAGTTACCTCCTCTGTAAAATGGGGATGAAGACTGGGAGCCCCACGTGGGTCAACCTGATCACCTTGTATCCTCCCCGGTGGTTAGAACAGTGCTTGGCACATAGTAAGCGCTTAACAAATGCCATCATTATTATTATTATTATAGTAAGCGCTTAACAAATGCCATCATTATTAATAAAAAACGATTGAATGAATGACTGAATGAATGAACTTAACTTCTCTGTGCCTCAGTTACCTCCTCTGTAAAATGGGGATGAAGACTGGGAGCCCCACGTGGGACAACCTGATCACCTTGTATCCTCCCCGGCGCTTAGAACAGTGCTTTGCACATAGTAAGCGCTTAACAAATGCCATCATTATTAATAAATACGATTGAATGAATGAACAAATGAACCGAACTTCTCTGGGCCTCAGTTACCTCATCTGTAAAATGGGGATGAAGACTGGGAGCCCCACGTGGGACAACCTGATCACCTTGTATCCCCCAGCACTTAGAACACTGCTTGGCACATAGTAAGAGCTTAACAAATGCCGTCATTATTAATAACTACGATTGAATGAATGATCGAGTGAACTTCTCTGAGCCTCAATTACCTCATCTGTAGAATGCTATCATTATTAATCATTAACAAATGCCATCATTATTAATAAATACCATTGAATGAATGAATGAATGAGCCGAACTTCTCTGGGCCTCAGTTACCTCCTCTGTAAAATGGGGATTAAGACGGTGAGCCCCACGTGGGACAACCTGATCACCTTGTATCCTTCCCGGAGCTTAGAACAGTGCTTGGCACATAGTAAGCACTTAATAAATGCCATCATTATTAATAAATACGATTGATTGAATGAATGAATGAATGAATGAACCGAACTTCTCTGGGCCTCAGTTACCTCATCTGTAAAATGGGGATTAAGACTGGGAGCCCCACGTGGGACAACCTGATCACCTTGTATCCTCCCCGGCGCTAAGAACACTGCTTTGCACATAGTAAGCGCTTAACAAATGCCATCATTATTAATAAATATCATTGAATGAATGAACTTAACTTCTCTGAGCCTCAATTACCTCATCTGTAAAATGCCATCATTATTAATCATTCACAAATGCCATCATTATTAATAAATACCATTGAATGAATGAATGAATGAACCAAACTTCTCTGGGCCTCAGTTACCTCCTCTGTAAAATGGGGATGAAGACAGGGAGCCCCACGTGGGACAACCTGATCACCTTGTATCCTCCCCGGCGGTTAGAACAGTGCTTAGCACATAGTAAGCGCTTAACAAATGCCATCATTATTAATAAATACCATTGAATGAATGAACGAATGAACTTAACTTCTCTGAGCGTCAATTACCTCATCTGTAAAATGCCATCATTATTAATCATTAACAAATGCCATCATTATTAATAAATACCATTGAATGAATGAGCCGAACTTCTCTGGGCCTCAGTCACCTCCTCTGTAAAATGGGGATGAAGACTGGGAGCCCCACGTGGGACAACCTGATCACCTTGTATCCTCCCCAGCGCTTAGAACAGTGCTTTGCACATAGTAAGCACTTAACAAATGCCATCATTATTAATAAATACGATTGAATGAATGAACTTAACTTCTCTGAGCCTCAATGACCTCATCTGTAAAATGTCATCATTATTAATCATTCACAAATGCCATCATTATTAATAAATACCATTGAATGAATGAATGAATGAGCCGAACTTCTCTGGGCCTCAGTTACCTCCTCTGTAAAATGGGGATGAAGACAGGGAGCCCCACGTGGGACAACCTGATCACCTTGTATCCTCCCCGGCGCTTAGAACAGTGCTTGGCACATAGTAAGCGCTTAACAAATGCCATCATTATTATTATTATTATAGTAAGCACTTAACAAATGCCATCTTTATTAATAAAAACGATTGAATGAATGACTGAATGAATGAACTTAACTTCTCTGTGCCTCAGTTCCCTCATCTGGAAAATGGGGATGAAGACTGTGAGGACCACGTGCGACAACCTGATCACCTTGTTTCCCCCCCAGCGCTTAGAACAGTGCTTTGCACATAGTAAGCGCTTAACAAATGCCATCATTATTAATAAATACGATTGAATGAATGAACAAATGAACCGAACTTCTCTGGGCCTCAGTCACCTCATCTGTAAAATGGGGATTAAGACTGTGAGCCCCACGTGGGACAACCTGATCACCTTGTATCCTCCAGCGCTAAGAACAGTGCTTTGCACATAGTAAGCGCTTAACAAATGCCGTCATTATTAATAAATATGATTGAGTGAATGAACGAATGAACCGAACTTCTCTGGGCCTCAGTTACCTCATCTGTAAAATGGGGATGAAGACTGGGAGCCCCACGTGGGACAACCTGATCACCTTGTATCCTCCCCGGCGCTTAGAACAGTGCTTTGCCCATAGTAAACGCTTAACAAATGCCATCATTATTAATAAATACGATTGAATGAATGAATGAATGAACCGAACTTCTCTGGGCCTCAGTCACCTCATCTGTAAAATGGGGATTAAGACTGTGAGCCCCACGTGGGACAACCTGATCACCTTGTATCCTCCAGCGCTAAGAACAGTGCTTTGCACATAGTAAGCGCTTAACAAATGCCGTCATTATTAATAAATATGATTGAGTGAATGAACGAATGAACCGAACTTCTCTGGGCCTCAGTTACCTCATCTGTAAAATGGGGATGAAGACTGGGAGCCCCACGTGGGACAACCTGATCACCTTGTATCCTCCCCGGCGCTTAGAACAGTGCTTTGCCCATAGTAAACGCTTAACAAATGCCATCATTATTAATAAATACGATTGAATGAATGAACGAATGAACCGAACTTCTCTGGGCCTCAGTTACCTCATCTGTAAAATGGGGATGAAGACTGGGAGCCCCACGTGGGACCACCTGATCACCTTGTGTCCTCCCCAGCGCTTAGAACAGTGCCTGGCACATAGTAAGCGCTTCACAAATACGTAGTAAGCGCTTAACAAATGCCATCATTATTATTATTATTATTAAATGCCATTATTATGACGATTATTAATTATCATTGGTACCTAGGCGGTTCCCGGCCGAAAGGGGGCGTGCCGCAGGTGAGAAGCCGGGGGGCGGGGCCTGCGGGGCGCCGACCAATCAGCGCCCGCCGGCCGCCTCCGTTGCCGGGAGACGGGCCCCGCCCCCCCGCAGGCGGCACCGGAAGCGGCCCGCGGAGCTCGCCCTTTTAAGATGGCGTCTCCTCAGGGGGGTCCGATGGCGATCGCGATGCGGCTGCGGAACCAGCTGCAGTCGGTGTACAAGATGGACCCCCTCAGGAACGAGGTGGGGCGGGGGACGGGGGATGGAAAGCGGGGGGTCGCGTCGGGCCTGAGGGGATAAGGTGATGGGGGGGGGGGGGCGACGGGAGCCACAGTGCGCCTGCGCCGAGGGCGGGCCCTCCGCGCATGCGCGTGGCGCCAGGCGGGCACGTGGGCGTGGCGCGAGGCGGCGGGAGGGGGGGGGGGGCGAGCACGTGCGCCGCGTCGACCGACCCGCCGCGCGGCCGCAGGAGGAAGTCCGCGTCAAGATCAAGGACCTCAACGAGCACATCGTCTGCTGCCTCTGCGCCGGCTACTTCGTGGACGCCACCACCATCACCGAATGCCTCCACACCTGTGAGTTTTAGACTTTCGGACGGTGAGCCCGCTGTTGGGTAGGGCCCGTCTCTAGAGGTTGCCAATTTGTACTGCCCAAGCGCTTAGTCCAGTGCTCTGCACGCAGTAAGCGCTCAATAAATACGATTGACGATGATGATGATGGGTTGGCGCGCCCCCCCGCGGCCGGGGCGTCGGAGTGCAAGGCCTGCCGCGCCCGGGGCGGCCGCCAGGGGGCGCGGCAGCCGCAGCTCCGGGGCGGCCGCCAGGGGGCGCGGCAGCCGCAGCTCCGCGCCGCACCCGGGGCGGCCACCAGGGGGCGCGGCAGCGAGCGGATTCATTCATTCATTCATTCATTCAGTCGTATTTATTCATCATCATCATCAATCGTACTTATTGAGCGCTTACTGCGTGCAGAGCACTGTACTGAGCGCTTGGGAAGTACAAATTGGCAACATCCAGAGACAGCCCCTACCCAACAGTGGGCTCACAGTCTAAAAGGGGGAGACAAAACCAAACATACTAACAACATAAAATAAGTAGAATGGATATGTATTGAGCACTTACTGTGTGCAGAGCACTGTACTAAGCGCCTGGGAAGTACAATTTGGCAGCATATAGAGACGGCCCCTACCCAGCAGTGGGCTCGCAGTCTAGAAAGGGGAGACAGAGAACAAAACATATTAAAATAAAATAAATAGAATATGTCCAAGTAAAATAAATAAATAGAGTAATAAATGCGTACAAACATATACAGGTGCTGTGGGGAGGGGAAGGAGGTAAGGCGGGGGGATGGGGATTCATTCATTCATTCGATCGTATTTATTGAGCGCTTACTGTGTGCAGAGCACTGTACTAAGCGCTTGGGAAGTCCAAGTAGAGAAGCAGCGTGGCTCAGTGGAAAGAGCCTGGGCATTGAAGTCAGAGGTCATGGGTTCAAATCCTGGCTCTGCCAATTAGCTGTGGGCAAGTCACTTCACTTCTCTGGGCCGCAGTGACCTCATCTGTAAAATGGGGATGAAGACTGTGAGACAATCTGATCACCTTGTAACTCCCCCAGCGCTTATAACGGTGCTTTGCACATAGTGAGTGCTTAATAAATGCCATCATTATTGTTACTATTATTACAAGTTGGCAACATATAGAGATGGTCCCATCCCAATCAATCAGTCAATCATTTATTGAGCGCTTACTGTGTGCAGAGCACTGGGGAGGGAGCAGTTACCTTCAATGCTATTCATAGTAATAGCCTTGAATAATGCTCCTCCTAATAATGCCCTCATAATATGTTATAATATAATGTAAATAAATATACCAAAGTAAATAATACAAAATAAATGGTAATACGTAATAGTATTGAATAAATAATAGATATTGTAATATATAAATATTGCAAAATAAATATGTAATAGGGCTGAATAGATTCTGTAATATAAATATATTCATTCATTAAGTCGTATTTATTGAGCGCTTACTGTGTGCAGAGCACTGTACTGAGTGCTTGGGAAGTACAAGTTGGCAAGACATAGAGACAGTCCCTACCCAACAGCGGGCTCACAGTCTAGAATGGAGCAGGGGTTGTCCCGGGTGGGCTTCCCAACCTTTAATCGACCGTGGTACGATTGAATGAATTAATCCCCACTTTCCAGATGCGAGAACTGAGGCCCAGAGAAGACTATAATAATCACGGTATTTGCTAAGCGGTTACTATATGCCAGACAAAAAGCAGCGTGGCTTAGTGGAAGGAGTCCGGGCTTGGGAGCCCGAGGACGTGGGTTCCAGTCCCGGCTGGGCCGCTTGTCCGCTGTGTGACTTGGGGCAAGTTCCGTAGCTTCTCTGTGCCCCACCTCTCAAATGGGGATGAAGGCCGTGAGCCCCCCGTGGGACAACCTGATCACCTTGGAACCTCCCCGGCGCTCAGAGCAGTGCTGTGCACATAGTAAGCGCCTAATAAATGCTATTTTTTTTTAAAAAAGATTCGAGCTTGATGCTTTCTCCTTCCCGTCCCGTCTCTCGTCCCCAGTCTGCAAGAGCTGCATCGTGAAATACCTCCAGACCAGCAAGTACTGTCCCATGTGCAACATCAAAATCCACGAGACCCAGCCGCTGCTCAACCTCAAGCTGGACCGGGTGATGCAGGACATCGTGTACAAACTGGTGCCCGGCTTGCAGGACAGTAAGCGCCGCCTCCTCCTCCTCCTCCTCGGCGCCAGGAGCGGGTGTCACCCGTCCCCGGGGCCTCTAGAAACTCTCTTTCTCCGTCCCCCAGGTGAGGAGAAGCGGATCCGCGAGTTCTACCAGTCCCGAGGCCTGGACCGCGTCACTCAGCCCAGTGGAGAAGGTATTTTCCGGGATGGGGGGGCCCGTGCAGAGCACTGGGCTAAGCGCTGGGGAAAGGACCGTACAGCAGGCACCTTCCCCGCGCGCCGCGAGTTTTCCGTCCGGAGGGCAGGAGCGTGACGACCCTGCCGGGGGTGTCCGTTTGTCGTCCACCGCGTCTTCCCCAGAGCCCGTGGCCGGCGGCTTGGGCCTGCCCTACAGCACCTTCGACCACTCGCGCGCCCATTACTACCGCTACGACGAGCAGCTGAGCTTGTGTCTGGAGAGGTTGAGGTACGAGGGGGGGACGGGAGGGGGTTCTCGGTCTCCGGACCCCCTGGGAGCGGCGGGGGCGTCTAAAGCCAAGGCCATTTCATCCCCCCCCCCCAGCTCCGGCAAAGAGAAGAATCGCACCGTCCTGCAGGTGAGGAGGCCGAGCGGTGGTCTGAGCTACCTCTCAGGGCACCGAGAAGCGCAGCGTGGCTCAGTGGCGAAGGGCCCGGGCTTTGGAGTCACGGGTCGCGGGTTCAAGTCGTCAGCTGTGCGGCTTTGGGCGAGTCGCCTCCCTTCTCTGGGCCTCAGTTCCCTCACCTGTCAATCGGGGGTGAGGACTGTGAGCCCCCCCGTGGGGCAACCCGATCGCCTTCTAACCTCCCCACCGCTTAGAACGGGGCTTTGCACGTAGTAAGCGCTTACTAAATGCCATCATCGTCATCATCATCATCAATCGTATTTATTGAGCGCTTACTATGTGCAGAGCACTGTACTAAGCGCTTGGGAAGTACAAATTGGCAACATATAGAGACGGTCCCTACCCCACAGTGGGCTCACAGTCTAAAAGGGGGAGACGGAGAACAGAACCAAACATACTAACAAAATAAAATAAATAGAATAGCCATGTACAAGTAAAATAAATAAATAAATAGAGTAATAAATATGTACAAACATATATACACATATACAGGTGCTGTGGGGAAGGGAAGGAGGTAAGGTGGGGGGATGGAGAGGGGGACGAGGGGGAGAGGAAGGAAGGGGCTCAATCTGGGAAGGCCTCCTGGAGGAGGTGAGCTCTCAGCAGGGCCCTGAAGGGAGGAAGAGAGCTAGCTTGGCGGGTGGGCAGAGGGAGGGCATTCCAGGCCCGGGGGACGACGTGGGCCGGGGGTCGATGGAGGGACAGGCGAGAGCGAGGGACGGTGAGGAGATGAGCGGCGGAGGAGCGGAGGGTGCGGGCTGGGCTGGAGAAGGAGAGAAGGGAGGCGAGGTAGGAGGGGGCCAGGGGACGGACAGCCTTGAAGCCCAGGGTGAGGAGTTTCTGCCTGATGCGCAGATTGATTGGTAGCCACTGGAGATTTTTGAGGAGGGGAGTAATATGCCCAGAGCGTTATTATTATTATTATTATTGAGCACCGTACTGTACTAAGCGTCCCCCGTGGGGCTCGCGGCCTTAACCCCCGTCAGACGAGAGGACTGAGGCCCAGAGACGGGCCCGAGGTCTCCGCGGCGGTCAAGGAGCGGAGCCCGGGTGGCCCTGACGCCCGGGCCCTACCCACCGGGCCGCCCTGCCCGCGTCTCCCCCCCCCGCGCGCCGTATAACCCTCCTCTCCGCCCCCGTCCCCAGCACAAGTTCGTCCGGTGCTCCGTCCGGGCCCAGGTGCGGCAGCTGCGCAGCGTCCTGTGTCACCGCCTCACGCTCAGTCCCCAGCACGTGAGTTTCGGGGGGGGTGGGAGGGGGCTTGGCGGCCGCCCCCCCCCCCCCCGCCTCGCTAACCCTCGCGCCTCCCGGCTCCGAGCAGGTGCAGCTCCTCTTCGACAACGAGGTCCTCCCCGACCACATGACGATGAAGCAGATCTGGCTGTCGCGCTGGTACGGGAAGGTGAGTCGGGGGCGGCCCGGCGGGAGGGGAGGAGGCCCGGGGGTGGCCACAGAGACCATCTCTCTTCTAATCCCCTCCCAGCCGGCACCGTTGCTCCTACAATACAGTGTGAAAGAGAAGAGGAGGTAGAAGAGGAGGCCGTTCGTGTTTCGTTTTGTTTATTCCCCCCCCCGCCGCCGCCGCCACCACCAAACAGGGTCCCAGATATTTATGCAGCAGAGCTAACCCGCCGTGTTATTTTTAAAATAAAAACAGGTAAACCAGGGTTCCGGCGTTTGGATGTGTTTGTCCCCCTCCCTTCCTTGCGCTTCGTCCTCTTGCACCCCTTTAGCTGCTTCAACTCCCAGGGAGAGGCTCTTGGTGATTAACAGAGGGGCGGGCGACCTGCCTGTTTCCTTCTCCCCCGTTGTTTTTTCGTTTTGAAGAGTATTTGTCTAATTTGTCTAGAGAAGCAGCGTGGCTCAGTGGAAAGAGCACGGGCTTTGGAGTCAGAGGTCATGGGTTCGAATCCTGGCTCCGCCACATGTCTGCTGTGTGACCTTGAGCAAGTCACTTAACTTCTCTGAGCCTCAGTTACCTCATCTGTAAAATGGGGATTAAGACTGTGAACCCCACATGGGACAACCTGATCACTTTGTATCCCCCCCAGCGCTTAGAACAGTGCCTTGCACATAGTAAGCGCTTAACAAATGCCAACATTATTATTATTATTAATGCCTGCTATGGGCCAGGCACTGGACGAAGCACGGGGGTAGGCAGGGCGGACTCTAGTCCCCGTCCCACGGGGGGCCTTCGTCCCCGATTTCCAGACGAGGAAACCGAGGCGCGGAGCAAGGACTTGCCCGAAGTCACACAGCTGACAGGCGGCGGAGTCAGCATTAGAACTCAGATCCGCCTGACGCCCGGGCCGTGTCCGTTAGGCTCTGCTGCGTCTCGGTCTGCTTGCTTTGATGTCTCAAAATCGTATTGTTTTTGTCATTTTCATGTCTTTCTCCCTCCACGAGACGGTGGCGGTCCTCTATACTCCCTCTTTGATAGTCCTGAGAGCTTAGCACAGCGCTCGGCACAGACTGAATGCTCAAATACCGGTGCTTGCTTGTTTGTCAGACTTACCTGAATTTTTCCTAGTACCTCCTCGCCTCTCCTGCTTCCCCGCTGGCTTTCACGATGTCCCCTGCCTTTTCAAAATAATACTTAAGCGCTTCCTCTGCCGAGGGTAGAGACAGGCTAATCAGGTTGGACGCAGTCCCTTTCCCACGTGGGGCTCACGGCCTTCGTCCCCATTTTCCAGATGAGATAAGCATCTCATGAGAGAAGAGAAGCAGTGTGGCGCAGTGGAAAGAGCTTTGGAGTCAGGGGTCGTGGGTTCAAATCCCAGCTCCACCAACTGTCAGCTGTGTGACTTCGGGCAAGTCACTTCACCTCTCTGGGCCTCGGTTCCCTCATCTGGAAAATGGGGATTGACCGTAAGCCCTCTGTGGGACAACCTGATCACCTTGTAACCTCCCCAGCGCTTAGAACAGTGCTTTGCAATCAATCGATCGATCGTATTTATTGAGCGCTTACTATGTGCAGAGCACTGTACTAAGCGCTTGGGAAGTACAAATTGGCAACACATGGAGACAGCCCCTACCCAACAGTGGGCTCACAGTCTAAAAGTCTTTGCACATAGTAAGCGCTTAATAAATGCCATAATTATTATTATAACTTAGTACAGTACCTGGCCCAGAGTAAGCGCTTACCAAATACCACAATTACCATTAGTTGGTAGATTAAACCCGCTGCCCACAAGGAGCTTACGGTGTAGAGGAACGGTCTAGTCAGTCGCTCAGAGCGCTTACACTGCGCAAAGCACTGTCCTAAGCGCTCCCGAGCATCCAACAACAGAACAAGCAGACGCGTTCCCTGCCCGTAATGAGTTTACGGATTAGACATTGTGGCGCGAAGCGCGCAGAGATACACAAAAGGCCAGGGCTCAGGGGCGAGGGAACGACACCCCCGTCCCCGGACATCACGGTTTCCAAACACACGTTAGGAATGACACAAGCCGTGTTCAGCGAGGCACACGCGGTCACACGCGTTGGCGGCACCCAGCAGTTCCCCAGGTGCTCCCCTCGCCGTTGTCCCGTCTCCCGCAATCAGTCAGGCGGAGCCCGGGGCCCTGGGTTCGTTCACCGGGGTATTTACTGAGCGCCACAATGACCAGACGCAGTCCCTGCCCACAGCGGGCTTACCGACCGGCCGGTCTCTGCTCCCCCGGCCCTGCCTCGGTCTCCCCATTGTCCCCCCCGGCTGCTGCTCCTCCGTCCCCCGCCCACCCTGGTGCAGCTGTCCCGTCCGTCAGCCCCGGGACAGCTGCGCCGGCCGAGGGGGCCGAGAGGAGGGGGATTCCCGGGGGAGACCCCCGGCCCTAGCCGCCGTCACGGTCTTGGCCGGATTAGAGCGGCGGCTCAGACGATTGATGAAGCCATCAGGCCCCGTCAGCGGGGCCCTTGTCCCTCCCCCATCTTTGGACCCCTCTATAGCCGGGAGACCCCCCTCTCTCTCTCTCTTCTTCCCACCCTGTTCAAGTCTGGGAGAGGAGAATTAAGAGAAGCCCCCTTTTAGACTGTGAGCCCACTGTTGGGTAGGGACTGTCTCTATATGTCGCCAATTTGTACTTCCCAAGCGCTTAGTCCAGTGCTCTGCACATAGTAAGCGCTCAATAAATACGATTGATGATGCGTGGCTTAGCGCGTAGAAGACGGGCCCGGGCGGCAGAAGGTCACGGGTTCGCCCCTCGTCGGCTGTGTCACCCTGGGCGAGTCACCTTGCTTTTTAGAGAAGCGGCGGGGCTCGGCGGAAGGAGCCCGGGCTTTGGAGTCAGAGGTCATGGGTTCAAATCCCCGCCCCGCCTATTATCAGCTGTGTGACTTTGGGCAAGTCTGGGTCTCAGTTCCCTCGTCTGTAAAAGCGCTTAATAGGGTGCTGTGCACACAGTAAGCGCTCAATAAATACGATTGAATGAATGACTAAAATGGGGATTAAGACCGTGAGCCCCCCGTGGGACAACCTGATCTTTGTAGCTTAGTACAGTGCTCTGCACACAGTAAGCGCTCAATAAATACGATTGATTGATTTGTAACCTCCCCAGCGCTTAGAACGGCGCATTGCACATAGTAAGCGCTTAATAAATGCCGTTATTATTATTTTCTGGTCCTCAGAAGTGCCTCATCTGTAAAAGGAGGATGGAGACTGTGAGCCCCACATGGGACGGGGACTGTGTCCAACCCGATTTGCTTTTTAATCCTCCGCTTAGGTGCCTGGCACATAGTAAGCTCTTAATAAATACCAATAACTACTATTACAGAGCCCAGGCCTGAGAGGCAGAAGGACCTGGCTTCCAATCCCGGCTCCGTCACGGGTCTGCTGGGTGACCTTGGGCGAGTCACTTTGCTTCTCTGGGCCCCAGTGACTCCATCTGTAAAGTGGGGATGAATCAATCAATCAATCAATCGTATTTATTGAGCGCTTACTATGTGCAGAGCACTGTACTAAGCGCTTGGGAAGTACAAATTGGCAACACATAGAGACAGTCCCTACCCAACAATGGGCTCACAGTCTAAAAGGATGAAGAGCGTGAGCCCCACGTGGGACAGGGACTGTGTCCAACCTGATCTGCTTGTATCCACCCCAGTGCTTAGTACAGTGCTTGGCACATAGATGCTTAATAAGCGCCGTAATTATTCGGGCCAGAACCTAGTGGACTAGTGGTCAATCTGGACCAGGAATCGGCCTTGACCGAGGGGAAGGAAAACCGAACCCAAGCGTCCTTCTCCCAATCAATCAATCAATCAATCGTATTTATTGAGCGCTTACTGTGTGCAGGAAACAGAGATCCCAGCCTGACCCAGCACCCCGGAGACGGCTGCCGGGGGAGGGAGGTGATGGGGGGGGGCGGGTTGGGGGACCCCCCGAGGGGAGGGAAACGGAGGCAGGGTGGCCGGTCCAGGGATGGGGAAATGGGAAAAGAAGCAGTGTGGCCTAGTAGGTAGAGCCCGGGCCTAAGAGAGGGACCTGGGTTGTAATCCCGGCTCCACCGCTCCTTATCCGCTAGGTCAAGTCATTTCATTTCTCTGGGCATCAGTTCCCTCCTCTGTAAAATGGGGATGAAGACTGTGAGCCCCATGTGGGACATGGACTATGTCCAACCTGATGAGCTTATCTCTACCCCCGGTGCTTAGTACAGTTCCTAGCTCGTAGTAAATGCTTAACAAATACCATATTGTTTTTTTAATGGGAGTCGCGGACACGCACACTCACCAAAACACGCACGCTCGTCAGCCCCTTACACTCTGCGCTTACCGTGTGCAGAGCACTGTACTTCAGCGCCTGAGAGAGTCTAATACAACGGAGGTGGTGGACACGGTCCCTGATGGTTTACAGTCCATCCGTGGTATTTACTGAGCGCTTATTTGGGGCAGAATACTGAGTGCTTGGAGAATCCTCTACCAAGTTGGGAGACCCAATTCGTGCCCACAGCGAGCTTCCAATCCACCCCTTCCTGGGGCTCCTTTTGAGGGGTTCGCTTTCAGACTTGGGGAGGGGCGGGGCGGGCCGCTCGATCGAAACTTTGGGGCCCGAGGGAGGAGTGGTGGGGAAGGAGGAGGGTGAGTTGAGGGTGGCAGATCCAGGGCCTTGGGGGGAGGCCTTCCACCCATCCCCTTTCTCCTGGGCCCGTGTGAGAAGCCCTCCACCCCTCTTGAGTTCTTGGGGGGATATTTGGCTTTTCCATCTCCGCCTGGTCCCTGCCCCGTCCCCACCGTTCGCCCTCAGCCCCCGGTCTCCGCTCCTTGGGGCGCCCCATGCTAATGGGGGGGAGGGGGTGGCCGCAAAGCGGGCTTGGGGGGATGAAGATCCCGGCCCGGGCCCCCGTTTCACGTGTGGGTCGTTAATCACCGTGCCCGCCGTCTCGGGTTCCTGCAGAAGGCCCGGGGGGGATGAGATCTGAGGGTCGTCCGACGGGGAGACCCCCGTTTCTGTCCGTCCCTCCGCTCCCAGCTTAGCCACGCTTCTCCGACCCGCCGCCCCCCACTCTGTGACCGGCCTTCTGTCCCTCCATCCATCCTTCCGTCCTCCCATCCGTCCATCCCTGCTCAAGGCCTAGTCTGCCCTGAGTGCATGCCGACGGGTGTGTGTGTGTCCGCTGTGCCTCTTTAGCAGTTCCCCTGGGAGACTAAGCTGTGCCTCAGGCCCTCGAGTGACCCGATGGAGATGAAGTGGGGCAGAGGAGCAGGAGGGCGCGATGACCTGGGGCTTGGGGTCAGCCCCATCGCGGACATCCCTCCACCTTGGGGGAGGCCGAGGGGCCGGGCGGGGGTTCCTAATGGGCATCAGAGCCTGGGCTACGCTTAGGGTTAAGGCTAAGGATAGGAGCAGGGTTTGGGTCAGGGTTGGGATGCGGATTAGGGAGAATCGGGATAGGAATGGGTCTCCCGGCTGACCGACCTCTGCTCCGAAAAGCCGCGCGGGCCGCTGGCCTGCCCCGTCCTGCTGTTGCCCGGCAGTTGGGGTGCAAGAGGGAAGGGCGGGAAGGGGAGAGACACAGAGACGGGGGACCCAGAGGAGACATGGGGAGACTCTGAGAGGTCAGGAGAGGCCAGTTTGGGTGAGACGGGGAGGACGGAGATCGGACGGAGAGGGGGAGAAGGAGACCCTGAGAGGAGACGGGAGAGGGATGGGGAGGAAGTGAAATTGTGAGGCAGAGGTGTAGGGGATGGACAGAGACTCATATGGAGAGATGGGGACAGAGAAACTCAGGGATGAGGAGAGGGAGAGATGTGGAAGTAGAAGGACAAAGGTAATTTTCAGATAAAAGATCAATCAATCAATCAATCAATCGATCGTATTTATTGAGCGCTTACTGTGTGCACAGCACTGTACTAAGCGCTTGGGAAGTCCAAGTTGGCAACACCTAGAGACAGTCCCTACCCAACAGTGGGCTCACAGTCTAAAAGGGGGAGACGGAGAACAAAACCAAACATACTAACAAAATGAAATAAATAGAATAGATATTTACAAGTCAAATAAATAAAAATAGAGTAATAAATATGTACAAACATATATAAATCAATCAATCAATCAATCGTATTTATTGAGCGCTTACTATGTGCAGAGCACTGTACTAAGCGCTTGGGAAGTACAAATTGGCATCACATAGAGACAGTCCCTACCCAACAGTGGGCTCACAGTCTAAAAGGGGGAGACAGAGAACAGAACCAAACATACCAACAAAATAAAATAAGTAGGATAGAAATGTACAAGTAAAATAAATAAATAAATAAATAAATAAATAGAGTAATAAATATGTACAACCATATATACATATATACAGGTGCTGTGGGGAGGGGAAGGAGGTAAGACGGGGATGGAGAGGGGAAAGAGGGGGAGAGGAAAGAGGGGGCTCAGTCTGGAAAGGCCTCCTGGAGGAGGTGAGCTCTCAGTGGGGGTGAGGGCAGAGAAGAAGTTTTTAGGAACCAGCGAGAGAAGGGGAGACAGAGCCCTAAACCCGTCTTTCTCTTTCTTTCCTCTCTTCCCTTTGTTTTAATGATATTTAATAAGCGCTTGCCATGTGCCAGGCACTGTAGTAAGCTCTGGGGAGAGTCTTTAGACTGTAAAGAGACTTTTAGACTGTGAGCCCACTGTTGGGTAGGGACCGTCTCTATATGTTGCCAACTTGGACTTCCCAAGCGCTTAGTCCAGTGCTCTGCACACAGCGCTCAATAAATACGATTGATTGATTGATTGATTGAGAGTCCCCCAGGTAATCAGGTTGGGGACAGTTCAGATCCCACACGGGGCCCACAGTCTTCACATTTTACAGGTGAGGCACGGAGAAGAGAAGTCACTTGCCCAGGGTCACCCAGCACACAAGTGGGGAAGGCAGGATTTGAACCCAGGTCCTCCTGACTCCCAGAACCGGGTTAGGATGTGGGTTAGGGAGAATCGGGATAGGAACGGTCTCGTCCGTGATGACCATCGCTAACCGACCTCTGCTCCCCCTTCTAGACTGTGAGCCCGCTGTTGGGTAGGGACCGTCTCTATGTGTTGCCGACTTGTACTTCCCAAGCGCTTAGTCTAGTGCTCTGCGCACAGGAAGCGCCCAATAAATACGATTGATTGATTGATTGCTCCAAAAAGCCGCACGGGCCACTGGTCAACAGTTGGGGTGCAAGAGGGGAGGGCGGGAAGAGGAGAGACACAGAGACGGGCGACCCAGAGGAGACATAGGGAGACTTTATCATCATCAATCGTATTTATTGAGCGCTTACTATGTGCAGAGCACTGTACTAAGCGCTTGGGAAGTACAAATTGGCAACATATAGAGATAGTCCCTACCCAACTCTCCCCCAAGGGCAAGTACCCTTTTCCTTGGATTTGCTCCCTTTATTTCACCCCCCCTTCAGCCCTACAACACTAGGGGCCGAGCCCTGTACTGAGCGCCGCTTAGCGGAAAAAGCCCGGGCTTGGCAGTCAGAGGACGTGGGTTCTAATTCCGGCTCCGCCACTAATCAGCTGTGTGACTTTGGGCAAGTCACTTCTCTTCTCTGGGCCTCAGTGACCTCATCTGTAAAACGGGGATTAAGACTGTGAGCCCCACGTGGGACAACCTGATCACCTCGTATCCCGCCAGCGCTTAGAACAGTGCTTTGCACGTAGTAAGCGCTTAACAAATACTATCATTATTATCATTAAGCGCTTGGGAGAGTACAGGGCAATCGAGTTGGCAGACGTATTCCCTGCCCACCACGAGCTTACAGTCTAGCGTGTTTTGTCCCATGGAAGGGATGAGCACGTCACTTCTCTGCGCCTCGGTTACCTCATCTGTAAAATGGGGATTAATCGATCAGTCCATGGCATGTACTGAGCACTTACTATGTGCAGAGCCCTGTACTAAGCGCTTGGGAGAGCACCACACACAACTGGCAGTCCCAAGTGAGATACGAACTTTATCCAACCTGATTTGCCCAAAACTTAGTACAGTCCCTGGCACATAGTAAGCGCTTAACGAATAGTACAAAAAAAAGGGGGGGACAGGGATGACAGGGTCCCGCAGAGGAATGGGTCAGGATTGGATCAATTAATCAGTGGTATTTATTGAGCACTTACCATGTGCACAGTACTGTACTAAGCGCTTGCGAGAGTGCAATCCAACAGAATCAACAGACACATTCCCTGCCCATAATGAGTTTATAGTCTAGAGGGACAGTCTATAGTCAATCGATCGATCAATGGTATTTACTGAGCGCTTGCTATGCGCACAGCCTGTACTAAGCGCTTGCGAGAGTACAATCCAACAGAATTAGACGCGTTCCCTGCCCTTAATAAATTTCCAGTCCAGAGGGACAGTCTTTAGTCAGTCCATCAGTGGTGTTTATTGAGCACTGACGATAGGCAGGGCACTGTACTAAGCACTTGGGAGAGTCCAATGCAACAATCAATCAATCAATCAATCGTATTTATTGAGCGCTTGAATTAGCAAACTCATTCCCTGCCCATAAGGAGCTGTATTTGCTATTGTGTGCCGGTGAAGTGTCATGTCACCGAATCGGGGTCTCCCAGTGACTCTGGATCTTGTTTTAGGTTTAAAAGCTTTGTGTGTGTGTCCGTGTGTGTTACTCTGATTGTCAGGGGGTTTCACTGTTACTGTTTGGGTGTCGTTAAATTCTCCACTCCATCCCGGGGTTCCTGATTTCCCTGAAAATAATTCTTATCGGGGCTTTTCCCCTTCCTTGATTTTAATGTTTTGGCCCCCTCGCCGCCTCAGCACCATTTGCCAGATACCCTTCTCATCAGCTTGCCCTCCTCCTCTCTGTGAGGAGAAAAAAGAGGGGAGGAGAGAAAGAAACAAAAAACAACAGGAAAGAGACGGATGGGGGGGAGAGGGAGAGAGAGGAGGGAGAGAAAGATGAAGAGGGAGAAATAAGAAAAATAAGGAGAGAAATAAGAGAAGAAAAATGAGAAGAAAAATAGAGAAAGAAATGAGATGAAAAATAAGGGAGAGAGAAATGAGAAGAATAAGAGGGGAGGGAGAGGGAAATAGAAGAAAGATATGGATGGGAGAGAAAAAGAGGGGACGAATGTTAATTGTAAAAACGGAGATGAAGAAAACGGAGAAATCGGTGGGAAGGTCGCCGCTCCCGCCCTCCTTCTGCTAAACCCGGCCCTTCCCACTTCTTCCCTTCTTTTTTCTCTCTCTCTTTTACTCTTTCTTTTTCTCTTTCTCTCTTTTTTCTCTTTCTCTCCTTTCTCTCTTTTTCTCTTTTTCTTTCTCTTTTTCTCTTTCTCTTTTTTTTCTTTTTCTTTCGCTTTTTTCTTTCCTCTTTTTCTCTTTGTCTTTCTCTGTTTCTCTTTTTCTCTTCTCTTTCTTTTTCTCTTTTCTTTCTTTTTCTCTTTCTCTTCTTTCTCTCTTTTTCTCTTTCTCTTTTTTCTTTCTCTCTTTTTCTCTTTCTCTCTGTCTTTGTGTTCCTCTCTTTTTTCTCTTTCTTTCTCTCCTTTCTTTTTCTCTTTTTTCTTTCTCTTTTTCTCTTTCTCTTTTTTCTTTCTCTCTTTTTCTCTTTCTCTCTGTCTGTGTTTCTTTTTTCTCTTTCTCTTTCTCTCCTTTCTTTTTCTCTTTTTTCTTTCTCCTTTTTTTCTTTTTCTTTTTCTCTCTTTCTCTCTCTGTCTTTCTCTTTTTTCTCTTTCTCTTTCTTTTTCTCTTTCTCTTTTTTCTTTCTCTCTTTTTTCTTTCTCTGTCTTTCTCTGTTTCTCTCTTTCTCTTTTTCTCTTTCTCTTTTTTCTTTCTCTCTTTTTCTCTTTTTCTTTTTCTCTCTCTCTCTCTTTCTCTCTGTGTCTTTCTCTGTGTGTGTGTGTGTTTGTACGTCTCCCTTTCCCCTTCCCTTCCCGGAGTCGGGATTCCGAGACAAAAGGTGAGAGGAGGAGACCCCCCAGGGCCGGTGGGCGCCCAGGCCAGGGTCGGGGGGTCCAGGGAGGGGGGAATTACTGTCTGGACGCCTCCCCGCCCCCACCGTCCTTCAGCCAGCGGCGGCTCCTTGGGGGGAAATTTCACGGAAACGAAATCCGTGAAATTTCCCCGGGTGGTCGCGGCCCGGCTGGGGCCATTCCGGGGGTCCCCGGGGAGGGGAAGGGTGGGGGGCCACCCCCAGCCTATAGCCGGGACCACCCCCACCCCATCTCGCCCGTAAGCGACCCCTCTTCCCCTACTACGCGGGGACGATTCATTTGTACAGATTTATCACTCTCTTTTACTTGTACCTACTTAACTGTTCTGTGTATTCGGTTAATGATGGGCATAGAGCTATAATTATATTTATTCTGACGATTTTGACACCTGTCTACACTCCCCCTTCTAGGCTGCGAGCCCGTCTCCATTCATTCAGTCGTATTTATTGAGCGCTTACTGTGTGCAGAGCACTGGACTAAGCGCTTGGGAATCAATCAATCAATCGTATTTATTGAGCGCTTACTGTGTGCAGAGCACTGGACTAAGCGCTTGGGAATCAATCAATCAATCAATCGTATTTATTGAGCGCTTACTGCGTGCAGAGCACTGGACTAAGCGCTTGGGAATCAATCAATCAATCAATCGTATTTATTGAGCGCTTACTGTGTGCAGAGCACTGTACTAAGCGCTGGGGAAGTCCAAGTTGGCAACATATAGAGACGGTGGGGTGACAGTCTCCATCTGTTGCAGACTTGTACTTCCCAAGCGCTTAGTGCAGTAAGCGCTCAATAAATACGATTAAATGAATTAATTTTTGTGGGGGGGGGGGGTATTGGTTAAGCGCCTACTATGTGCCAGGCACTGTACAAAGCGCTGGGGGAGAGCCAAGCCAGTCAGGTTGGACACAGTCCCCAGGCTGTCGCAGATCTTAATCCCCATTTTCCAGGTGAGGGAACTGAGGCCCAGAAAAGCGACTTTGCCCCGCAGACAAGTGGCGGGTCGGGATTGGAACCCAGGCCCCGCTCCTCTGCACGGCCCTGGGCGGTAAACTGAGGACACTGGGAAACGTAGAGCGGAATTCGTTGGGGAGCGATCGAGCTGGGTTCGTTGTCTTCCGATTCTTAAGTAGTCGAATAATAATGGTATTTGCTAAGCGCTTACTATGTGCCAATCAATCAATCAATCAATCGTATTTATTGAGCGCTTACTATGTGCAGAGCACTGTACTAAGCGCTTGGGAAGTACAAATTATTTATTATTGATTTATGTGTTTTATTTATTTATTTATTGTTATAAATAAATAAATCACGGATCTATACGTCCGTGCTGGGGGTGGGAGAATTCCTCTCTTTACCACCTCCTCCCAGAGGCCTTCCCTGCCTAAACCCCCCTTTTCCTCATCTCCCGCTCCCTTCTGCGCCGCCCTCTCTCGCTTTTCCGTCAGTCCTATTTACTGAGCGCCGACTGCGTGCAGAGCACTGTACTGAGCGCCGACTGCGTGCAGAGCACTGTACTGAGCGCTCGGGAGAGGAGAACGCAACAATCAACGGACACATTCCCTGCCCACAGCGAGCTCACAGTCCAGAGGGAGGGAGATGGACATCAGTACGAAGAAAGAGAAATTAGAGGCGATAATAATAACAATGATGGTATTTATTAAGCGCCACGTGCACTGTTCTAAGCGCTGGGAGAGACCGCGATCCCCCATGGGACAACCTGATGACCTTCCCAGCGCTTAGGACAGTGCTTGGCTGTTCCTACGTGTGTCTACTTGTTAAGTGTGTGTGTGTCTATTTGTTCAGGAAGCGCTTAATAATAATAATAATAATGGTATTTGTTAAGCGCTTACTCTGTGCAAAGCACTGTTCTAAGCGCTGGGGAGGTTACAAGGTGATCAGGTTGGCCCGCGGGGGGCTCACAGTTTTAATCCTCATTTTACAGATGAGGTCACTGAGGCCCGGAGAAGTTAAGTGACTTGCCCAAAGTCACACAGCTGACAGAGCTGGGATTTGAACTCATGACCTCTGGCTCCAAAGGCCGTGCTCTTTCCACTGAGCCATGCTGTACCACCATCATTATTATTATTGTATCTCCCCAGCGCTTAGAGCAGTGCTTGGCACGTAGTAAGCGCTTAACAAATACCGTCATTATTATTATCATCTCTAATTCTATTTATAGACTATCTGTATCTATCTATATATCTATAGAATTTATCTTGCTCTGGGCCTCAGTTTCCTCATCTGTAAAATGAGGATTAAGCCTGTGAGCCCCCCCATGGGACAACCTGATGACCTTCCCAACGCTTAGAACAGTGCTTGGCTGTTCCTACGTGTGTCTACTTGCTAAGTGTGTGTGTCTATTTGTTCAGGAAGCACTTAACAAATACCATCATCATTATTATTATTATTATTATTATTATTATTGTATCTCCCCCAGCGCTTAGAACAGTGCTTGGCACATAGTAAGCGCTTAACAAATACCGTCATTATTATTATCATCTCTATTTATAGAATATCTGTATCTATCTATATATATAGAATTTATCTTTCTCTGTGCCTCAGTTCCCTCATCTGTAAAATGAGGATTAAGTCTGTGAGCCCCCCATGGGACAACCTGATGACCTTCCCAGCGCTTAGAACAGTGCTTGGCTGTTCCTACGTGTGTCTACTTGTTAAGTGTGTGTGTGTGTCTATTTGTTCAGGAAGCGCTTAACAAATACCATCATTATTATTATTATCGTATCTCCCCCAGTGCTTAGAACAGTGCTTGGCACATAGTAAGTGCTTAACAAATACCGTCATTATTATTATCATCTCTAATTCTATTTATAGAATATCTGTATTTATATGTATATATATATATATATATATATATATATACATAATTTATCTTTCTCTGTGCCTCAGTTCCCTCATCTGTAAAATGAGGATTAAGTCTGTGAGCCCCCCATGGGACAACCTGATGACCTTCCCAGCCATTATTATTATTATTATTATTGTATCTCCCCCAGTGCTTAGAACAGTGCTTGGCACATAGTAAGCGCTTAACAAATACCGTCATTATTATTATCATCTCTAATTCTATTTATAGAATATCTGTATCTATAAATATATATATACATATATAAAATTTATCTTTCTCTGGGCCTCAGTTCCCTCATCTGTAAAATGAGGATTAAGTCTGTGAGCCCCCCATGGGACAACCTGATGACCTTCCCAGCGCTTAGAACAGTGCTTGGCTGTTCCTACGTGTGACTACTTGTTAAGTGTGTGTGTGTGTGTCTATTTGTTAAGTGTGTGTGTGTGTCTGTTCAGGAAGCGCTTAACAAATACCATCATTATTATTATTATTATTATTGTTGTATCTCCCCCAGAGCTTAGAGCAGTGCTTGGCACATAGTAAACGCTTGACAAATACCGTCATTATTATTATCATCTCTAATTCTATTTATAGAATATCTGTATCTATAGATATATATCTATAGAATGTATTTATAGCGCTTAGTACAGTGCAAGCTATCAATAAATACGATTGAGTGAATGAATCTATTTAATGGAATTGAGGCCTGTCTCCTTGTTTCGTTTTGTTGTCCGTCTCCCCCCTTCTAGACCGCGGGCCCGTTGTTGGGTAGGGACCGTCTCTATCTCTGCCCCAATTGTACTGTCCAAGCGCTTAGTACAGTGTTCCGCACACAGCAAGCGCTCAGTAAATATTACTGAACGAAGAGGAAAGGGAAGCAAGTGAGGGCGAGGCAGAAGGGTGAGTGGGAGACGAGGAATTGGGGGGCGGGAAATAAGCGGGGAGGGGGGATCCGGATTCATTCATTCAGTCGTATTTATTGAGCGTTTAAAGTGTGCAGAGCACTGTACTAAGCGCTTGGGAAGTACTAGTCGGCAGCATATAGAGACGGTCCTTTTAACCTACCCGGATGTCGTGGCGAATTCGTAAGAGCAGGGTTTCGGTCCCCTCGGTGTGTATGTGTTTGTGTGTGTGTGTGTGTGTGTTGTGTTATTTATTTATTTATTTATTTTACTTGTACATTTCTATCCTATTTATTTTCTTTTGTTGGTATGCTTGGTTTTGTTCTCTGTCTCCCCCTTTTAGACTGTGAGCCCACTGGTGGGTAGGGACTGTCTCTATGTGTTGCCAATTTGTACTTCCCAAGCGCTCAGTACAGTGCTCTTTTCATAGTAAGCGCTCAATAAATACGATTGATTGATTGATTGATTGATTGTGTGGCTGCGTGGGTGTCTGTGGGTGTCTGTGATTCCGGCCTGGGCCTTGAGTTGATCACCTTTTTCATAGTAAGCGCTTAACAAGTACCATCCTTATCCCTAATTATCGTTCAACCGGGGGTTCGTTTGACTCCTAAACCGTGGGCGGGAGAGGGGCCTTCCTTCAGGCAGTCCTATTTACTGAGCGCCCACCGGGGGCGGAGCACTGCGCTAAGCGCCGGGAACAATACGATTGAATGAATGAATGAATCTGCTATTTATATTTATTTTATTTTGTCCACCGTCTCTAGATGTTGCCAACTTGGACTTCCCAAGCGCTTAGTACAGTGCTCTGCACACAGTAAGCGCTCAATAAATACGGTTGAATGAATGAATGAATAGAACAAACCCAGTTCTTGCCCCTGACGAGTTTATAGTCTAGATTTAATGGAAATCAATAAATACGAGGCATAAGAGCTGGGGGGCGATGAATAAAGTCAGGCAGAAAGGAGTGGGAGAAGAAGAAGGGGGGGGCTTCAGACACACACACACACACACAATCGTATTTACTGAGCGCTATGTGGCAGAGAACTGTACTAAGCGCTTGGGAGAGTCCACTAGAACAGGCATATCCCCCGCCCACAACAACCACGCACACACACAAACACACTCCCGCTGTCAGTCCATCGTATTTATTGAGCGCTTACTGGGTGGCAGGGCAGTGGACTAGACGCTTGGGAGAGTCCAACAGAACAATAGGAGAGACACGTTCATTCATTCGTTCTTAGAGAGCGCTAATTGTGAGCACTGTACTAACCGCTTGGGACCAACAATTCATTCCCTGCCCACAACGATCACACACATACACACACAATCCTATTTATTGAGCGTTTACTGCGTGGCAGAGGACTCTACTAAGCGCTTGGGAGAGTCCAATAGAACAATAGAACAGACCCATTCATTCATTCAATCGTATTTACTGAGCGCTTATGTGTGCAGAGCACTGTACTAAGCGCTTGGGAGAGTACAATTCATTCCCTGGACACAACGATCACACACACACACACACACAGAGTCGTATTTATTGAGCGCTTACAGTGTGGCAGAAGACCGTACTAAGCGCTTGGGAGAGTCCAACAGAACAATAGGACACATCCCCTGCCCACAACAACCACGTACACAAACACACACACGCAGTCTGTCGTATTTATTGAGCGCTTCCTGGGTGGCAGGGCACTGGTTTAAGCGCTGGGGACTGTGAGCCCACTGTTGGGTAGGGACTGTCTCTATATGTTGCCAACTTGTACTTCCCAAGCGCTTAGTACAGTGCTCTGCACATAGTAAGCGCTCAATAAATACGATTGATGATGATGATGATGATGGGGAGAGTCCAACAGAACAACAAAACACAACGAGCGCGCCCACACACGTAGGAACACCAAATCTCTCTCTGTCTCAATATATATGTAATACTGTATATATATTATATATGCTTAGTCCAGTGCAGCGCACACCGTAAGCTCTCGATAAATACGATTGAACGAACATATAGATCTAGATCTCTATCTAGATAAGAGAAATATAGATCTATATCTCTCTCATCTAGAGATATAGATCTATATATCTAGATATAGAGAGCTATAGATCTATATCTCTCTATATCTAGAGAGATCTATCTAGATGTAGATATAGATCGATAACTAGATATAGAGGGTTATCGATCTATATCTCTGTGTATCTAGAGATCTATCTCTAGATATAGAGATATAGATCTCTAGAGATCTATATCTAGAGTTATAGATCTCTATCTACTGATCTATATGTAGAGTTGTAGCTCTATATCTACAGATCTATATCTAAAGTTATAGATCTATATCTCCAGAAATAGAAATATATAGGTATATTTCTCTATATCTAGATATACAGGGGCATAGATCTATACCTGTATCTCTATATCTATATACATATAGATATTAAAATCTATATATGTATCTCTATCTAGATACATATAGATATAAAAATCTGTATCTGTATCTCTCTATCTAGATACATATAGATATAAAAATCTGTATCTGTATCTCTATATCTAGATACATATATACAAAAATATATATCTGTATCTCTCTCTAGATACATATAGTTATAAAAATCTATATCTGTATCTCTCTATATCTAGATACACATAGATATAAAAATCTGTATCTGTATCTCTCTCTATATCTAGATACATATAGATATAAAAATCTATATCTGTATCTATCTAGATACATATAGATATAAAAATCTATATCTGCATCTCCCTATGTAGATACATATAGATATAAAAATCCGTATCTGTATCTCTCTATCTAGATACATATAGATATAAAAATCTATATCTGTATCTATCTAGATACATATAGATACAAAAATCTATATCTGTATCTCTATCTAGATACATATAGATATAAAAATCTGTATCTCTATCTAGATATAGATATAAAAATCCATATCTGTATCTCTATCTAGATACATAGATATAAAAATCTATCTGTATCTATCTAGATACATATAGATATAAAAATCTATATCTGTATCTATCTAGATACATATAGATATAAAAATCTATATCTGTATCTCTCTCTATCTAGGTACATATAGATATAAAAATCTGTATCTGTATCTCTCTATCTAGATACATAGAGATATAAAAATCTGTATCTCTATCTAGGTACATATAGATATAAAAATCTGTATCTGTATCTCTCTATCTAGATACATAGAGATATAAAAATCTATATCTGTATCTATCTAGATACACATAGATATAAAAATCTGTATCTGTAGCTCTCTCTATATCTAGACACATATAGATATAAAAAATCTGTATCTGCATCTCTATATCTAGATACATATAGGTATAAAAATCTGTATCTATCTCTCTATGTAGATACATATAGATAAAAAAATCTGTATCTGTATCTCTCTATCTAGATACATATAGATATAAAAATCTGTATCCCTCTCTATATGTAGATATAAAACTCTGTATCTGTATCTCTCTCTCTAGATATATGTAGATATCTATCTATATTTTTTTCTGTGTCCCATGCGGACTCCCAGCCGTCTGTGGGGCCTTGGGGGGACCCCAGCTGGGCCCGATTAAGCGGTCGGACTCGTTGTTGTCGGGGGAGGGGGGAGAAGGGGAAGCCCCCCACCCCCCGGTTGGTCTCCTGGGGGGCGGGGTGGGGGGCTCCGGGACCCCCGGACTCACCTGGAGGCCTGCCTGGAGGGGGCGGGAACTCCGGGGTCCTCTGGGCTTCGTGTAACCCAAGCATCCCCCGCCCATCACTAATCACTTCCAGCCGCCTCTTTAGGGCGGGATTTGGGGGGCCGCGGAGGGGGGGCAGTGCCAGGACACTCTCCAAATTCACAAAATAAAATAAATAGAATTAGCAAATTCAGTCAGTCCTTCAGTCGTATTTATTGAGCGCTTCCTGTGTGCAGAGCACTGTACTGAGCGCTTGGGAAGTCCAAGAGGGCAACACACCTTCCCAGCGCTTAGAACAGTGCTTGGCTGTTCCTACGTGTGTCTACTTGTTAAGTGTGTGTGTCTATTTGTTCAGGAAGCGCTTAACAAATACCACCATCATTATTATTATTATTGTATCTCCCCCAGCGCTTAGAACAGTGCTTGGCACATTGTAAGCGCTTAACAAATACCGTCATTATTATTATTATTATTATAATATAGGGACAGTCCCTACCCAACAGCGGGCTCCCAGTCGAGAAGGGGGAGGCGGATAACCAAAAACATATGAACAAAATAAAATAAATGGAATAGCAAATTCATTCCTTGATCTAATCGTATTCATTGAGCGCTTACGGTGTGCAGCGCACTGTACTAAGCGCTTGGGAAGTACAAGCTGGC
Organism: Tachyglossus aculeatus; assembly: GCF_015852505.1. Lineage (NCBI taxonomy): Eukaryota > Metazoa > Chordata > Mammalia > Monotremata > Tachyglossidae > Tachyglossus > Tachyglossus aculeatus. The sequence goes on along the minus strand of NC_052069.1, from coordinate 133,946,565 downwards.
AACATTCATTCATTCAATCGTATTTATTGAGCGCTTACTGTGTACTAAGCGCTTGGGAAGTCCAAGTTGGCAACATCTGGAGACGGTCCCTACCCAACAGTGGGCTCACAGTCTAGAAGGGGGGAGACAGACAACAAACAAAACAAAAGATATGAACAAAATAAAATAAATATAAATAGCAAATTCATTCATTCATTCAATCGTATTTATTGAGCGCTCACTGTGTGCAGAGCACTGTACTAAGCGCTTGGGAAGTCCAAGTTGGCAACATATAGAGGCGGCTGGCACAGCCGGGCCCCTTCCTCACCACGCTCTGGCACAGATCAATCAATCAATCGTATTTATTGAGCGCGTACTGTGTGCAGAGCACTGTACTAAGCGCTTGGGAGGTACAAGTTGGCAACATATAGAGACGGTCCCTACCCAACAGTGGGCTCACAGATGCTCCCTTCCCTGGCACTGCTGGTCCTCCTTGTCCCTGGCACAGCTGGCCTCCTCCTCCTCCCCCTTTCCCTGGCACAGCTGCCCCCTTTCCCTGGCACAGTTAATCCCCCCCAGTTCCTGACACAACTGGCCTCCTCCCCTGCCCGTCCCGGGCCTGGTAGTTGGAGAGAAGCGGGTAGTTTGGTGAGGATCGGGTGAAGAGAGCATATAATAATAATAATGGCATTTATTAAGCGCTTACGATGTGCCAAGCACTGTTCTAAGCGCTGGGGAGGTTACAAGGTGATCGGGTTGTCCCACGGGGGGCTCACAGCCTTCACCCCCATTTTACAGGTGAGGTAACTGAGGCCCAGAGAAGTGAAGTGACTTGCCCAAAGTCACCCAGCTGGCAACTGCCCTTCGTGCCCTCGCAGCCCAATCCGTCCCTTCCCTTTCCTCCCCCTCCGGGCTGGCAATTTGGAAAAAGTCTCTGAAGGTCCCTTTTTCTGTCTCCAAGAGGGCAGGGATCTTCCCGCGGGGCCTTTGGGTGGGAGGGGGAGAATGGGAGACCCGGGCCCCCTTGCCTTGGGACCCCCCACCCCGGGGTCTGGGGGTCTGGGGTCTCCCCCGCCGCTCGCCCCGTCCGAAGCCCTCAGTCTCTGTCAGCCTTGCCATCCGGGGGTCGCCCACCCACTCTGGGCCGGGGGGCTTCCGTCGGGGAGGAAAGAAGGGGCAGGGGAAAGGACTCAGTCGATCCATTCAATCCCGTCGATTTTATTGAGCGCTGAGCTGCGTGCCCAGCACTGGACTGAGCGCCAGGGAAAGTAGAATTCGGCAAGAGATGAGAAGTGGGGAGGGGGACATCTGGGGGGGGGAGGAAGGGGCTGGGGGAGGCAGGGGGCGGAGGGGAAGGAAAGGGAGGGAGGGAGGGAGGGAGAGGGGAAGGGGAGGGGGAGGCCTAGGTGGGGAGAAAGGAGAGGGAGAGGGGAAGGAAAGGGAGGGAAAGGGGAAGGGGAGGCCAAGGCGGGGAGAAGGGAGAGGGGAAGGGGAAGGGAGGCCAAGAAGGGGAGAAGGAAGAGGGAAAGGGGAAGGGGAGGCCAAGGAGGGGGAGAAAGGAGAGGGGAAGGGAAGGGGAGGCCTGAAGGGGAGGAGGGAGAGGAAGGAGGGGAAGGGGAGGCGGGAAAGGGGAAGGGAGCCCAAGAGGGGGAGAAGGGAGAGGGGAAGGGGAGGCCAAGGGGGGGAGAAGGAAGAGGGAAAGGGGAAGGGGAGGCCAAGGCCGGGAGAAAGGAGAGTTAGAGGGGAAGGAAAGGGAGGGAAAGAGGGCAAGGGGAGGCCTGGGGGGAGGAGGGAGAGGAAGAGGGGAAGGGGAGGCCAAGAGGGGGAGAAGGGAGAGGGAAAGGGGAAGGGAGGCCAAGGAGGGGAGAAGGAAAAGGGGAAGGGGAGGCCAAGAGGGGGAGAAGGGAGAGGGAAAGGGGAAGGGAGGCCAAGGAGGGGAGAAGGAAAAGGGGAAGGGGAGGCCAAGGGGGGGAGGAGGAAGAGGGAAAGAGGAAGGGAAGGCCAAGAGGGGGAGAAAGGGAGGCCAAGGAGGGAAGGGAGAGGCGAAGGGGAGGCCAAAGTGGGGAGAAGGAAGAGGGGAATGGGAAGGAAAGGGAGGAGGGAGAGGAAGGGAAGGGGAGACCAAGGGGGGGAGAAGGAAAGGGAGGGAAAGAGGGGAAGGGGAAAAGGGAGGCCAAATGGGGGAGAAAGGGAGGCGGGAAGAGAGGGGCAGGGGGAAAGAAGGCCGGAGAAGGGGGAGGTGATGATGATGATGATGGGGGGGGAGATGAGGAGGGGGGGAGGGGGCGGTGGGGGAGCGAATGGGGCCCAGGGGGAGGGAGGAGGGGCCCAGGGGCTGAGGGGGCAGAGGCGCTGGCCCCATCTGGGCTTCCCGCCCCGACGCCCCCGGCCGTCTGTCCGGCCGTCTGTCCGGCCGTCCGTCCGTCCGTCCGCTGGGGGGGGGGGGGTCGGGGGTCTCCCCCGGGGCCTAGGGGCCCCTCGGTGCGGGCACAACGGCTCGGGCCCCCCGGGGGCCCCGGGGACCATGAGCAGCGCCAGCCCCTCGGCGGCCCCCCGGGGCCCGGGCCCCGGGAAGCCGCTCACCCCCTTCGGCATCGCCGACATCCTGGGCCGGACCCCCGGGACCCCCGGGGCCCCCGGGCCCCCCGGCCCCCCCCCGGCCCGGCCCGGCCTCGCCCCTGGGCGCCCTGGAGGAGTTGGCCACCAAGACCTTCCGAGGGATCGAGGGCAGAGCGCTGCACGACGACCCAGGTACCCACCGCCCCCGGACTTGCCCCTCTCCCCTCCCTTAGGTGCCGAGCACTGGCCGGGGGAGCGCTCACTACGTCCCCGGGGCCACTGGACCGCTTGCCTGCAAAGCCGAATATCCACCGAGTCCTTAAAAAAATTCTTTTGAACCATGATGATGGTGGCGGCGTCTGTTGAGCGCTCACTACGTCCCAGGGCCACTGGACCGGTTGTCTGCAAAGCCGAATCTCCACCGAGTCTTTAAAAAAGTTCTTTTGAACCATCGTCATCAAGCGCTTAGAACAGTGCTCTGCACATAGTAAGCGCTCAATAGATACGATTGATGATGATAATCATCATTAAGCGCTCAATAAATGCGATTGATGATGATAATCATCATCAGTCGTATTTATTGAGCGCTTACTGTGTGCATGATGATGGTGGCGGCGTTTGTTGAGCGCTCACTACGTCCCAGGGCCACTGGACCGGTTGTCTGCAAAGCCGAATATCCACCGAGTCCTTAAAAAAAATTATTTTGAACCATGAAATGATGGTGGCGGCGTTTGTTGAGCGCTCACTACGTCCCAGGGCCACTGGACCGGTTGTCTGTAAAGCCGAATCTCCACCGTCTTTAAAAAAGTTATTTTGAACCATCATCATCAAGCGCTTAGAACAGTGCTCTGCACATAGTAAGCGCTCAATAGATACGATTGATGATGATAATCATCATTAAGCGCTCAATAAATGCGATTGATGATGATCATCATCATCAGTCGTATTTATTGAGCGCTTACTGTGTGCATGATGATGGTGGCCGCGTTTGTTGAGCGCTCACTACGTCCCAGGGCCACTGGATCGGTTGTCTGTAAAGCTGAATATCCACCGAGTCTTTAAAAAAAGTTATTTTGAACCATGATGATGGTGGCGGCGTCTGTTGAGCGCTCACTACGTCCCAGGGCCACTGGACTGGTTGCTGCAAAGCTGAATATCCACCGAGTCCTTAAAAAAATTCTTTTGAACCATGATGATGGTGGCGGCGTCTGTTGAGCGCTTACTACGTCCCAGGGCCACTGTATTGGTGCTTGTGAAACCGAATAGCCCGGAGTCCCGCCGGACATTTGACCACCTACTTTAAAAAAACCTCTTTTGAACCATGATGATGATGGTGGTGGTATTTGTTGAGCGCTTACTACGTCCCAGGCACCGTACCGGTATGTACTAAAAGGTGACCAACTTGTACTTCCCAAGCGCTTAGTACAGTGCTCTGCACACAGTAAGCGCTCAATAAATACGATTGAATGAATGAACTAGCCCTGATTCCCGCCGGACATTTGACCACCTTCTTTAAAAAAGAAATTCTTTTGAACCATGATGATGCCGGTGGCATTTGCTGAGCGCTTAGTACGTCCCAGGCACTGTACTGGCGTCCTCTAAGGTGACTAGCCCTGAGTCCCGCCGGACATTTGAACACTTTCTTTAAAAAAAACTCTTTTGAACCATGATGATAGTTCATTCATTCATTCAATCGTATTTACTGAGCCCTTACTGTGTGCGGAGCACTGTACTAAGCGCTTGGAAAGTACAATTGGGCAACAGAGACAATCCCTACCCAACAACGGGCTCAAAGTCTAGAAGGGGGAGACAGACAACAAAACAAAACATGTGCTATTGGTTGAGCGCTTACTACGTCCCAGGGGCAGTGTACTGACTGGTATCTACTAAGCTGAATAGCCCTGATTCCCGCCGGACATTTGGACCACCTTCTTTAAAAAAAATTCTTTTGAACCATGATGATGATGATAATGGTGGCTCCTGTTGGGCGCTTACTACGTCCCAGGGGCACTGTACTGGTATTTGTGAAGCCGAATAGCCCCGAGTCCAGCCGGACATTTGACCACCTTCTTAAAAAAAAAATCTTTTGAACCATGATGATGATGGTGGTGGTGGTGGTTGGTTGAGCGCTTACTACGTCCCAGACACTGTATTGGTATCTACTGAGCTGAATAGCCCTGATTATACCTGTATATATATATATATATATATATATATATATATATATATATATATATATATACCTATGTGTGTATATATGTGTATATACCTGTATATATGTATATATGTTTGTACATATTTTTTATTCTATTTATTTATTTATTTTATTTGTACATATCTATTCTATTTTATTTTGTTAGTATGCTTGGTTTTGTTCTCTGTCTCCCCCTTTTAGACTGAGCCCACTGTCGGGTAGGGACTGTCTCTATTTGTTACCAATTTGTACTTCCCAAGCGCTTAGTACAGTGCTCTGCACATAGTAAGCGCTCAATAAATACGATTGATGATGATGATGATGATGATGATTCCCGCCGGACATTTGAACACCTTTTTTAAAATATTCTTTTGTACCCTGATGTTGATGGTAGTGGTTGAACGCTCACTACGTCCCAGGGGCAGTGTACTGCTATTTGTTCAGCTGAATAGCCCTCATTCCCGCCGGTCATTTGAGCAAATTAAAAAAAAAAAGATTCTTTTGAACCATGACCACGTTGGCGGTGGCATTTGTTGAGCGCTTACTACGTCCCAGGCACTGTACTGGGCCCAACTAAGCTGAATGGCCCTGATTCCCGCCGGACATTTGAGCAGCCTTTTTCTAAAAAAAAAAAAGGAGCGCTTCCTACATCCCAGGCACTGTACCGCTATGTACTAAGCTGAATATCTCTTAGTCCCGTGCTCTGCGCACAGTAAGCGCTCAATAAATACGATTGATGATGATGATCTCTGATTCCCGCCGGACATTTGAGCAGCTTTTAAAAAAAAAATTCTTTTGAACCATGATGAGGATGGTAGTTGTTGAGCGCTTACTACAGTCCCGGGCCCTGTAGTGGTATTTATTAAGATGAATATCCCTGATTCCCGCCGGACGTTTGAGCGGCTTTTTTTAAAAAAAAATTCTTCTGAACCATGATGAGGATGGTAGTTGTTGAGCGCTTACTACAGTCCCGAGCCCTGTAGTGGTATTTATTAAGATGAATATCCCTGATTCCCGCCGGACGTTTGGGCAGGTTTTTCAAAGAAATTCTTCTGAACCATGATGATGGGGGTGGTGTTTGTTGGGCGCTTACTACGTCCCAGGGACATTGTACTTGGTATTTGTTAAGCTGAATAGCCCCGAGTCCCTTCCCAGGACATCTGAGAACCATTTTTTAAAAAATTCTTTTGAACCGTGATGATGCCGGTAATAGGGCTGGGCGCTCACTACGTCCCAGGGGCAGTGTACTGGTGTTTGTTAAGCCCTGATTCCCGCCGGTCACTTGAGCAGGCTTTTTTAAAAAAATATATTTTGAACCATGATCAATCAATCAATCGTATGTATTGAGCGCTTACTGTGTGCAGAGCACTGTACTAAGCGCTTGGGAAGTACAAGTTGGCAACACATAGAGACGGTCCCTACCCGACAGTGGGCTCACGGTCTAGAAGGGGGAGACAGAGAACAAAACCAAACATGCTAACAAAATAAAATAAATAGAATAGATATGTACAAGTAAAATAGAGTAATTATATATACATATATACAGGATGATGATGGTATTTGATGAGCGCTTACTACGTCCCAGGCACTGTACTGGTATCAACTAAGCTGAACAGCCCTGATTCCCCCCGGATATTTGAGCAGGTTTTTTTTTTTTAATTATTTTGAACCATGATGATGATGGTATTTGATGAGCGCTTACTACGTCCCAGGCACTGTACTGGTATCAACTAAGCTGAACAGCCCTGATTCCCCCCGGATATTTGAGCAGGTTTTTTTTTTTAAAATTATTTTGAACCATGATGATGATGGTATTTGATGAGCGCTTACTACGTCCCAGGCACTGTAGTGGTATCAACTAAGCTGAACAGCCCCGATTCCCCCCGGACATTTGAGCAGGTTTTTTTTTTAATTATTTTGAACCATGATGATGATGGTATTTGATGAGCGCTCACTACGTCCCAGGCACTGTACTGGTATCAACTAAGCTGAATAGCCCTGATTCCCCCCGGACATTTGAGCAGGTTTTTTTTTTTAAATTATTTTGAACCATGATGATGATGGTATTTGATGAGCGCTTACTACGTCCCAGGCACTGTACTGATCTGTGCAGGTTTCAAAAAAAAATTATTTTGAACCATGATGGTGATGGTATTTGATGAGCGCCTACTACGTCCCAGGCACTGTACTGATATCAACTAAGCTGAACAGCCCTGATTCCCCCCGGATATTTGAGCAGGTTTTTTTTTTTTTAAAATTCTTTTGAACCATGATGATGATGGTATTTGATGAGCGCTTACTACGTCCCAGGCACTGTACTGATTTGTGCAGGTTTTTAAAAAAAATTCTTTTGAACCATGATGGTGATGGTATTTGATGAGCGCCTACTACGTCCCAGGCACTGTACTGATATCAACTAAGCTGAACAGCCCTGATTCCCCCCGGATATTTGAGCAGGTTTTTTTTTTTTTAAATTCTTTTGAACCATGATGATGATGGTATTTGATGAGCGCTTACTACGTCCCAGGCACTGTACTGATTTGTGCAGGTTTTTAAAAAAAATTCTTTTGAACCATGATGGTGATGGTATTTGATGAGCGCCTACTACGTCCCAGGCACTGTACTGGTATCAACTAAGCTGAATAGCCCTGATTCCCCCCGGATATTAGAGCAGGTTTTTTTTTAAATTATTTTGAACCATGATGGTGATGGTATTTGACGAGCGCTTACTACGTCCCAGGCACTGTACTGATTTGTGCAGGTTTTTAAAAAAAATTATTTTGAACCATGATGATGATGGTATTTGATGAGCGCTTACTACGTCCCAGGCACTGTACTGGTATCAACTAAGCTGAACAGCCCTGATTCCCCCCGGACATTTGAGCAGGTTTTTTTTTTAATTATTTTGAACCATGATGATGATGGTATTTGATGAGCGCCTACTACGTCCCAGGCACTGTAGTGGTATCAATTAAGCTGAATAGCCCCGATTCCCGCCGGACATTTGAGCAGCTTTTTAAAAAAAAATTATTTTGAACCATCTATATGTTGCCGACTTGTCCTTCCCAAGCGCTTAGTACAGTGCTCTGCACACAGTAAGCGCTCAATAAATACGATTGAATGAATGAACCGTGATGATGGTGGTATTTTTTGAGCGCTTAGTACGTCCCAGGCACTGTGCTGGTATCTACCGTTCGAGCAGCTTTTCAAAATCAATTCTTTTGAACCGTGATGAGGATGGCTGTTGTTGAGCGCTTACTACAGTCCCGGCCACTGCAGTGCTATTTGTTAAGCTGGGTATCATCATCATCATCAATCGTATTGAGCGCTTACTATGTGCAGAGCACTGTACTAAGCGCTTGGGAAGTACAAATTGGCAACATATAGAGACAGTCCCTGCCCAACAGTGGGCTCACAGTCCGTGAGGCCCGCCAGAAATCGGAGCGGCCTTCGTTAAAAAGTCTTTTAAAGGATGATGTCGGTGCTATTTGGTAAGCGCTGGCTACGTACTAAGCGCCGGGGTCGATCCAAGGTAATCAATCAGGTTGGCCCCCGTCCCTTCCCCCCCACCCCCCACCATGGGGCTCTAGGACTTCACCCCGTTTTACGGATCATCATCATCATCAATCGTATTTATTGAGCGCTTACTACGTGCAGAGCACTGTACTAAGCGCTTGGGAAGCACAAATTGGCAACGTCTAGAGACAGGACAGCGATGGGGGTGGACCGTGAGGCCGACCGGGAGGGGAGGCCACACAGTAACCGCGACCGGGGAATCCCCCCCGTTGTTGGGTAGGGACCGTCTACTATGTGTTGCCAACTTGTAAAACCTCCCGAGCGCTTAGTACAGTGCTCTGCCCGCAGTAAGCGCTCAATAAATACATGGAATGAATGACCTTTTAGACTGCGAGCCCACTGTTGGGTAGGGATGGTATATGTTGCCAACTTGGACTTCCCAAGCGCTTAGTACAGTGCTCTGCCCTCAGTAAGCGCTCAATAAATACATGGAATGAATGACCTTTTAGACTGCGAGCCCATTGTTGGGTAGGGACTGTATATGTTGCCAACTTGGACTTCCCAAGCGCTTAGTACAGTGCTCTGCAGTCAGTAAGCGCTCAATAAATACATGGAATGAATGACCTTTTAGACTGCGAGCCCACTGTTGGGTGGGGACTGTATGTTGCCAACTTGGACTTCCCAAGCGCTTAGTACAGTGCTCTGCCCTCAGTAAGCGCTCAATAAATACATGGAATGAATGACCTTTTAGACTGCGAGCCCATTGTTGGGTAGGGACTGTATATGTTGCCAACTTGGACTTCCCAAGCGCTTAGTACAGTGCTCTGCAGTCAGTAAGCGCTCAATAAATACATGGAATGAATGACCTCTTAGACTGTGAGCCCGCTGTTGGGTAGGGACTGTATATGTTGCCAACTTGGACTTCCCAAGTGCTTAGTACAGTGCTCCGCCCGCAGTAAGCGCTCAATAAATACATGGAATGAATGACCTTTTAGACTGCGAGCCCACTGTTGGGTAGGGACTGTATATGTTGCCAACTTGGACTTCCCAAGCGCTTAGTACAGTGCTCCGCCCGCAGTAAGCGCTCAATAAATACATGGAATGAATGACCTTTTAGACTGCGAGCCCACTGTTGGGTGGGGACTGTATGTTGCCAACTTGGACTTCCCAAGCGCTTAGTACAGTGCTCTGCCCTCAGTAAGCGCTCAATAAATACATGGAATGAATGACCTCTTAGACTGTGAGCCCGCTGTTGGGTAGGGACTGTATATGTTGCCAACTTGGACTTCCCAAGCGCTTAGTACAGTGCTCTGCAGTCAGTAAGCGCTCAATGAATACATGGAATGAATGACCTCTTAGACTGTGAGCCCGCTGTTGGGTAGGGACTGTATATGTTGCCAACTTGGACTTCCCAAGCGCTTAGTACAGTGCTCCGCCCGCAGTAAGCGCTCAATAAATACATGGAATGAATGACCTTTTAGACTGCGAGCCCACTGTTGGGTAGGGACTGTATATGTTGCCAACTTGGACTTCCCAAGCGCTTAGTACAGTGCTCCGCCCGCAGTAAGCGCTCAATAAATACATGGAATGAATGACCTCTTAGACTGTGAGCCCATTGTTGGGTAGGGACTGTATATGTTGCCAACTTGGCCTTCCCAAGCGCTTAGTACAGTGCTCTGCCCGCAGTAAGCGCTCAATAAATACATGGAATGAATGACCTTTTAGACTGCGAGCCCACTGTTGGGTAGGGACTGTCTATGTTGCCAACTTGGCCTTCCCAAGCGCTTAGTACAGTGCTCTGCCCGCAGTAAGCGCTCAATAAATACATGGAATGAATGACCTTTTAGACTGCGAGCCCACTGTTGGGTAGGGACTGTATACGTTGCCAACTTGGACTTCCCAAGCGCTTAGTACAGTGCTCTGCCCTCAGTAAGCGCTCAATAAATACGATTGATGATAGCTCGTTGCTCCACTGACCTTTCCGACCAGTTAGCATACGGTAGGCGCTCAACAAATCCGATTGAATGTTTATGGCTCCCAGGCGCTCAGTACAGTGCTGGGCGCGCGGTAGGCGCTCAATAAATACCACCGAATGAATGCCAGGGCGGTCGGATTCTAGCCTGTGAGCCCGCTGTTGGGTAGGGGACCGTCTCTAGGTGTTGCCAACTTGGGCTTCCCAAGCGCTTAGTACAGTGCTCTGCGCACAGGAAGCGCTCAATAAATACCACTGATTGATTGATTTAGCCCCCCCAACCCCCAACTGTGACATTTGTTTCACCGCCCCCCGCTGGGACCGTTTGTCCCGAGCCGGGGGGGCGACTCCTCCCTCCCTCCCTGTGCCCCTTATTGGCCCCCTAATTAGCCATTATCCATCAGAGGTAGCCAGAGAGGCGGCCAGTACGTGCCGCCCTGAGCCAAGCGCTTGGGAGAGTCGGCTGGAGGCTACCCTGCTCGGGGCCGGCTTGTTTGGTGTTCCTTTGGACTCTCCCAAACGCTCAGTACAGTGCTCCGCACACAGGAAGCGCTCAGTAAATAGGATCGAGTGAATTGACTGAATGAATTGAAAGGCCTGATTGAATGAATACCGTCCCATACGTTTCCTGCTTCTTGAGGCCAGGGATCATGGCTACTGCGCTGCTGTACTGTCCTCTCCCAAACGCTCAGTACAGTGCTGTGCACACAGTAGGCGCTCAATAAATAGGATTGAGTGAATTGACTCACTGAATTGAAAGGACTGATGATTGAATGAAAACCGTTCCACAAGTTTCCTGCTTCTTGAGGCCAGGGATCGTGGCTACCCACGCTCTTATACTGTCCTCTCCCAAACGCTCAGTACAGTGCTCCGCACACAGTAAGCGCTCAATAAATAGGATTGATTGAATTGACTCACTGAATTGAAAGGACTGATGATTGAATGAAAACCGTTCCACAAGTTTCCTGCTTCTTGAGGCCAGGGATCGTGGCTACCCACGCTCTTATACTGCCCTCTCCCAAACGCTCAGTACAGTGCTCCTCACACAGTAAGCGCTCAATAAATAGGATTCAGTGAATTGACTCACTGAATTGAAAGGACTGATGATTGAATGAAAACCGTTCCACAAGTTTCCTGCTTCTTGAGGCCAGGGATCGTGGCTACCCACGCTCTTATACTGTCCTCTCCCAAACGCTCAGTACAGTGCTCTGCACACAGTAAGCGCTCAATAAATAGGATTGATTGAATGAATTGACTCACTGAATTGAAAGGACTGATTGAATGAATACCATTCCATACGTTTCCTGCTTCTTGTGGCCAGGGATCACGGCTACCCGCACTGTTATACTGCCCTCTCCCAAACGTTCAGTACAGTGCTCCGCACACAGTAAGTGCTCAATAAATAGGATTGAGTGAATTGATTGAATGAATTGATTCACTGAATTGAAAGGACTGATTGAGTGAATACGGTTCCACAAGTTTCCTGCTTCTTGAGGCCAGGGATCGTGGCTACCCGCGCTGTTATGCTGTCCTCTCCCAAGCGTTCAGTACAGTGCTTGCCCACGGTAACCCTGGGACCTGGGTTCTAATCCTGACTCTGCCACTTCTCTGGGCCACAGTTCCCTCCTGGGTAAAATGGGGATTGAGAGTGTGAGCCCCACGGGGGAGAGGGACTGTACCCGGCCCGCTTTGCTCGTATCCACTTGAGCGCTTAGTACAGTGCCTGGCACCCAATAAGCGCCAAATACCACAGTTATTATCACTAATAAAGTCCAGTCAGGAGAGCGTGACCCCCACCTACCCAATCTATTTGACAAATCCCAAAATCCCCCCGGTTGGGAGACCCCCGGGGTGAGTGGGGCCCGGCTCCTCCCGGTCAATCGGCCAACTGTTATTTATTGAGCACCGAGTGCAGAGGACTGTACTAGGCGCTAAACAGACCCTTGCCCGGCCCACATCGCGCTCGCGGTCTAGAGGCCCCGAGGCCTAGCAGCGTGGCTCAGTGGCAAGAGCCCGGGCTTCGGAGTCAGAGGTCATGGGTTCAAATCCCGGCTCTGCCTACTGTCAGTTGTGGGACTTTGGGCAAGCCACTTCCCAAGCGCTTAGTACAGTGCTGTGCACACAGTAAGCGCTCAATAAATACGACTGATTGATTCTCTGGGCCTCAGTGACCTCATCTGTCAAATGGGGATGAAGACTGTGAGCCCACCGTGGGACAACCTGATCACCTTGTAACCTCCCCGATGCTTGGCACATAGTAAGCGCTTAATAAATGCCATTGTTATTATTATTCTCTGTGCCTCAGTTACCTCATCTGTAAATTGGGGATTAATAAATGCCGTCGTTATTATTATTATAGTGGCAAGAGCGCAGGCCCGGGAGCAGAGGACTCGGGCCTTCTAATCCCGGCTCCGCCGCTGCTGTGTGACCCCGGGCGAGTCACTTCACTCCTCTGGGCCTCAGTTTCCCCCTCTGAAAAACGGGAAGACGGCCATCCCCCAAGTGGCTGGGGGCTGTGTCCGGCCCGACTCAGTGGAAAGAGCCCGGCTTCGGGAGGCGGAGGTCGTGGGTTCGAATCCCCGGCTCCCAGCTGTGGGACTTTGGGCAAGTCACTTCATCATCATCATCATCATCATCGATCGTATTTATTAAGCGCTTACTATGTGCAGAGCACTGTACTGAGTGCTTGGGAAGTCCAAATTGGCAACATATAGAGACGGTCCCTACCCAACGGCGGGCTCACAGTCTAAAAGGGGGAGACGGAGAACAAAACCAAACATACTAACAAGCCGGGGCCTCAGTTACCCCCTCTGTCAAATGGGGAGGAAGACCGTGAGCCCCACGTGGGACAACCTGATCACCTTGTATCCTGAACGGCGCTCTGCACGTAGTAAGTGCTTAACACTGTTAAGCACCAAACGTTGCCAATTTGTACTTCCCAAGCGCTTAGTACGGTGCTCTGCACATAGTAAGCGCTCCGTAAATACGATCGATGATGAACAAACGCCATCGTTGCTGTTGTTTTCTCGTCCACCCCGGCGCCCGCCTTTCTTATCAGAGGGGGCCGCAGAGCGGGGGAGCGTCGGTCCCGGCCCCCTCCGTCCACCCAGCCGTCGTACTTACTGAGCGCTCCCCGGGCGCCGAGCACGGTACCTCCCGCCCACCCGGGGCCGGGCCCCGTCCTTGTCCCCGCAGGCCGGGCCCCGCCGGCCGGGCCGGGCGCCCGCCCGGCGTCGAAGAGGCGGCGGAAGACGCGCACGGCCTTCACGGCGCAGCAGGTGCTGGAACTGGAGCGGCGCTTCGTCTTCCAGAAGTACCTGGCGCCGGCGGAGAGGGAGCGGCTGGCCGCCCGGCTGGGCCTGGCCCACGCCCAGGTCATCACCTGGTTCCAGAACCGGCGGGCCAAGCTCAAGCGCGACCTGGACGAGGCCAGGGCCGACGTGGCCGCCCTGGGCCGCCTCGGCCCCTCCGGCCCCCGGGGGACCCCCGACCTGTCGGACGAGGAGATCCGGGTGGACGACTGAAGGCCTCCTCGCGCCCCGGCCCGGGGGGACGGACGAAGGACCCTCGGCGGGCCAGTCCCGACGCCCCTCGAACTTGACCTCCCGGACGAGGCCTTCGTGGCTAGGCCTCGCCGGCGGGCGACCGGAGGACCCTTCCCCAGGCCTTCGCCGCTAACCTTCTCCGGTGGGCAACTGGAGGACCCTTCCCCAGGCCTCTCCGGTGGGCGACCGGAGGACCCTTCCCCAGGCCTTCGCCGCTAACCCTCTCTGGTGGGCGACCGGAGGACCCTTCCCCGGGCCTTCGCCGCTAACCCACTCCGGTGGGCGACCGGAGGACCCTTCCCCGGGCCTTCGCGGCTAGGCCTCTCCGGCGGGCGACCAGAGGACCCTTCCCCGGGCCTTCGCGGCTAACCCTCTCCGGCGGGCGACCAGAGGACCCTTCCCCAGCCCTTCACCTATAACCCTCGCCGGTGGGTGACCGGAGGACCTTTCCCCAGGCCTTCGCCGCTAACCCTCTCCGGTGGGCGACCGGAGGACCCTTCCCCAGCCCTTCACCGATAACCCTCGCCAGCGGGCGACCGGAGGACCCTTCCCCAGGCCTTCGCCGCTAACCCTCTCCGGTGGGCAACCGGAGGACCCTTCCCCGGCCCTTCGCCGCTAGGCCTCTCCAGTGGGTGACCGGAGGACCCTTCCCCGGGCCTTCACCGCTAACCCTCTCCGGTGGGCGACCGGAGGACCCTTCCCCGGGCCTCTCCGGTGGGCAACCCGAGGACCCTTCCCCAGCCCTTCGCGGCTAGGCCTCTCCAGTGGGCGACCGGAGGACCCTTCCCCGGGCCTTCGCCGATAACCCTCGCCGGTGGGCGACCGGAGGACCCTTCCCCAGCCCTTCGCCGCTAGGCCTCTCCGGTGGGTGACCAGAGGACCCTTCCCCAGCCCTTCGCCGCTAACCCTCTCCGGTGGGCGACCGGAGGGCCCTTCCCCGGGCCTTCGCCGCTAACCCTCTCCGGTGGGCGACCGGAGGGCCCTTCCCTGGGCCTTCGCCGCTAACCCTCTCCGGTGGGCGACCGGAGGACCCTTCCCCGGCCCTTCGCGGCTAACCCTCTCCGGTGGGCGACCGGAGGGCCCTTCCCTGGGCCTTCGCCGCTAACCCTCTCCGGTGGGCGACCAGGCCGCCCTCTCCCCCCACCCCCCGTGCGGGCCCTCGGAGGACGCTGCCAGGGTTGGGGGGCAAGGGGGGTCTCATCCATCCCTCCCCTCCCCAATGAATAAAGCGGAAGAGGGCCTCAGCCGACTCATTCTGGAACCAGGGGAGGGAACTAAGGGGTGGCCCCCTCCCCAAATGGAGACCCCCCCCAACAAGCCGGCCATGCGGGGGGCCGCCCCATTTGTCACTGGGCCCAGGCGGGGGGGGATGCCGCGCCTTTGATCCGGGCACGGCGGCGGATTTAGTAGCTACGTGTTAGGTGAGACCCCCCATCCCGTCCCCCTATCTCCCCCCGTCCCACAGACGAGAGGCGCAGCCAGGGCCGGACCCTCCCCCTCCCCAGCCCCAGAGAGACCCCCTCCCTCCCCCAACATGTTGCCAACTTGTACTTCCCAAGCGCTCAGTACAGTGCTCTGCACACAGTAAGCGCTCAATAAAATATGACTGATGATGATGGAGGGGGTCCGCAGGGCGGACCCCAGACCCCAATTTCCCAGGGCAGGGGAGAGGGAGGGAAGGGCACCTCTCGGGGGGGGGGGGGGGGCATTCAGCTGGGCTGAATTAACGGGGGGCCCCGGTGAAGAGGGACTGTATATGTTGCCAATTTGTACTTCCCAAGCGCTTAGTCCAGTGCTCTGCACATAGTAAGCGCTCAATAAATACGACTGATGATGATGGGGGGCTAAGGGCGACCCTCACCCACCTACAGCTGCAAGGCGTGGGCCCCTTCGTGGCCCCGGCCAGGACGGTGCCCCCCGGGGCAGCCGAGGACCGGCCCGGCCCACCACGGGCTTGGTTTTTTCTTTATACTATTTGTTAGGTGCTTACTACTACTACCACCACTAAGAATTCCGGTATCTATTGAGCGCTTACTGGGGTCAGGCTGGGGGGGGATTCAAGCAAATCGGGCCGGACCCCGTCCCACCTGAGGCGCACACTCTTCACCCCCATTTTACAGATGAGGAGACTGAGGCCCAGAAAAGGGAAGCAACTCACCTTGGGCAAGTCACTTAACTTCTCTGTGCCTCAGTTACCTCATCTGTACTTCCCAAGCGCTTAGTACAGTGCTCTGCGCATAGTAAGCGCTCAATAAATACGATTGATGACGATGTACAATGGGGATTAAGACCGTGAGCCCCGCATGGGACAACCTGATCGCCTTGTATTCCCCCCCCAGCGCTTTGAACAGTGTTTGGCACATAGTAAGCGCTTAACAAATACCGACTTTATTATTATTATTACCTAAAGCCACCCGGCAGACACGGGACGAGAACCCACGATCTTCTGACGCCCAGGCCCGGGCTCCAGCCACTGTGTACTGTACTACACGCCCGGGTAGTTACAAGTCCATCGGGTTGGACACGGTCTGCCGGGTGACCTTGGGTAAGTCACTTCATCATCATCATCATCATCAATCGTATTTATTGAGCGCTTACTATGTGCAGAGCACTGGACTTCAATTCTCTGGCTCTCAGTTACTTCGCGTGGCTCTGTGGAGAGAGCCCGGGCTTTGGAGTCGGAGGTCATGGGTTCAAATCCCGGCTCCGCCACTTGTCGGCTGTGTGACTTTGGGCAAGTCACTTCACTTCTCTGGGCCTCAGTTCCCTCATCTGGAAAATGGGGATAAAGACTGTGAGCCCCCCCGTGGGACAACCTGATCACCCCGTGACCTCCCCAGCGATTAGAACGGCGCTTTGCACATAGTAAGTGCTTAATAAATGCCATTATTATTCTTCTCTGTGCCTCAGTTACCTCATCTGTAAATTGGGGGTTAAGACTTGTGAGCGCCCCCATGGGACAACGTGATCACCCTGTGACCTCCCCAAGTGCTTAGAACGGCGCTTTGCACATAGTAAGCGCTTAATAAATGCCATTATTATTATTCTCTGTGCCTCAGTTACCTCATCTGTAAATTGGGGAGTAAGACTTGTGAGCCCCCCCGTGGGACAACGTGATCACCCCGTGACCTCCCCAAGTGCTTAGAACGGCGCTTTGCACATAGTAAGCGCTTAATAAATGCCATTATTATTATTCTTCTCTGTGCCTCAGTTACCTCATCTGTAAATTGGGGGTTAAGACTTGTGAGCCCCCTGTGGGACAACCTGATCACCCCGTGACCTCCCCAAGTGCTTAGAACGGTGCTTTGCACATAGTAAGCGCTTAATAAATGCCATTATTATTATTATTAAAATGGGGATTAAAGGCAGGGAGCTCCAGGTGGGACAGGGGGCTCTCCCCCAGCGCTTTAGAACGGTGCTCGGCACACAGTGAGCGCTCAATAAATACGATTGATGAGGATGATGATGATAGTGAGCGCTTAAATACCACTGTTATTGTGACGCTTCGCTGCCGCTTGGCAGATGAGGTCCCTGAGGCTCGGAGCCGGGATTATCAATCATCAATCGTATTTATTGAGCGCTTACAGTGTGCAGAGCGCTGTACTAAGCGCTTGGGAAGTCCAAGTTGGCAACGTATAGAGACGGTCCCGACCCAACAGTGGGCTCGCGGTCCACTTACTTGGTCGACTCCCTACGCCGCGCTGCTTCTCGTGCTGCTCTGGGCCCACCGGGGCCGCTCCGGGGGGGGGGGGGGGGGGGCAAGGCCGGGGTCTGAGTTCAACTGTTTTATTGAGTTCTTAGGTGCGGCGTTTCCCTGAGCCCCTCCCTGCGGAGGTGGAAGTGCCAGCCAGGGAGAATCGGTCCCAGCCTGAGGTAGTACGGGGTGGACGGGGGGTCACCATTTCAGGCTCCACGATGGCTTGGCGGCGGAGGAGGAGGAGGAGGAGGAGGAAGGCGGTGGTGGTGGTGGTGGTGGGAGATGCGGGTCACCGTCAGGACTGGAAGCGGGGCCAGGGGAGGGGGTCTCCAGGCCCCGGGGGGCCGGCGGCGGCGGCGGCAGGCACGGTTCGGTCCGGGAACCAGAGCGGGGGTCCGACACCTCCGGGGGAGACCAGCCTAGGAGAGGGGGTCCCTGGGGACGGGGCGGACAGACGGAGAGACGACAGAGAGGACGGTTAGACAGCCCGCACGGATCGATCCCTCGGATTTGACTGAGCGCCGCCCTAAGCCAGAAGCAGCGCGGCGTAATGATAATAATAATAATAATGATGATGGCATTTATCAAGCGCCTACTATGTGCAGAGCACTGCTCTAAGCTCTCGCGGGGGGGGATACAGGGCGATCAGGTTGCCCCGTGTAGGGCTCACGGGGTTAATCCCCACTTTACAGGTGAGGTGACGGGCTCAGAGAAGTCAGGCGACTTGCCCAAGGTCACACAGCAGACGTGTGGTGGAGCCGGGATCTGAACCCACGACCTCCGGCTCCAAAGCCCGGGCTCTTTCCGCTGAGCCACGCTGTTAAGCGCTTACTATGTGCCCAACGCTGTTCTAAGCGCTGGGGGAGATAGAAGGCCGGGGGAGGGGCTAGAGCCCGGGTTCTCATCCCGGCTCCGCCACTTGTCCGCCGGGTGACCTTGGGCAAGTCACTTAATGACAATAATGATGGCATTTGTTAAGCGCTTACTATGTGCAAAGCACTGTCCTAAGCGCTGGGGTGGATGCAAGGTGATCGGGTTGTCCCACGGGGGGCTCCCAGTCTTCATCCCCATTTTACAGATGAGGGAACTGAGGCTCGGAGAAGTGAAGTGACTAAGGTCACACAGCAGACATGTGGTGGAGCCGGGATTTGAACCCACGACCTCGGACTCCAAAGCCCGGGCTCTTTCTGCTGAGCCACGCTGTTAAGCGCTTACTATGTGCCCAACACTGTTCTAAGCGTTGAGGGAGATACAAGGGTGGGGATGGGGCTAAAGCCCGGGTTCTCATCCCGGCTCCGCCACTTGTCCGCCGGGTGACCTTGGGCAAGTCACTTAATGACGATAATGATGGCATTTGTTAAGCGCTTACTATGTGCAGAGCACTGTTCTAAGCGCTGGGGGGGAAACAAGGTGATCAGGTTGTCCCACGTGGGGCTCGCGGTCTTCATCCCCATTTTACAGATGAGGGAACTGAGGCTCGGAGAAGTGAACTGACTAAGGTCACACAGCAGACATGCGGCGGAGCTGGGATTCGAACCCATGACCTCTGGCTCTTTCCACTGAGCCCCGCTGCCACTTCACTTCTCTGGGCCCCAGTGGCCTCATCTGTAAAATGGGGATGGAGACTGGGACAGGGACTGCGTCCAGCCCTTTCTGCTTGTGTCCGACCCCGCGCTGACTACGGTGGCTGGCGCACAGTGAGCCATTATCGTTATTTATTGAGCGCTTACTAGGTGCGGAGCACTGTACTGAGCTCTCAGGAAGGGACAGCGTGACAGAGTTCGGGGACACGTTCCCTGCCCACGCTGCGGCGGGGAGGGAGGACTCAATTTCCTCTGGATTGTGAGCTTCTTGTGGGCCAGGAACGTGCCTGTCCTCTGCCAAGCGCTTAGTCCAGTGCTCTGCACATGGTAAGGGCTCAATAAATACCGTTCAAGTCCAGTGCTCTGCACGCAGAAGTGCTCAATAAATACCACTGATTGCGCTCTGCTCATCCTAAGTGCTCGATAAACACCACCGATCGATTGCTTAGTCCAGCGCTCTGCGTGTAGTAAGTGCTCAATAAATACCACCAATTGCGCTCTGCTCATCCTAAGTGCTCGATAAATACCACCGATCGATTGCTTAGTCCAGTGCTCTGCACGCAGAAGTGCTCAATAAATACCACTGATTGCGCTCTGCTCATCCTAAGTGCTCGATAAATACCACCGATCGATTGCTTAGTCCAGCGCTCTGCATGTAGTAAGTGCTCAATAAATACCACTGATTGCGCTCCGCTCATCCTAAAGTGCTCGATAAACACCACCGATCGATTGCTTAGTCCAGTGCTCTGCACGCAGAAGTGCTCAATAAATACCACTGATTGCGCTCTGCTCATCCTAAGTGCTCGATAAACACCACCGATCGATTGCTTAGTCCAGCGCTCTGCGTGTAATAAGTGCTCAATAAATACCACCAATTGCGCTCTGCTCATCCTAAGTGCTCGATAAATACCACCGATCGATTGCTTAGTCCAGCGCTCCGCGTGTAGTAAGTGCTCAATAAATACCACTGATTGTGCTCTGCTCATCCTAAGTGCTAGATAAATACCACCGATCGATTGCTTAGTCCAGTGCTCTGCGTGTAGTAAGTGCTCAATAAATACCACTGATTGTGCTCTGCTCATCCTAAGTGCTCGATAAATACCACCGATTGATTGCGCTCTGCGTGTAGTAAGTGCTCAATAAATACCACCGATTGTGCTCTGCTCATCCTAAGTGCTCGATAAATACCACCGATCGATTGCTTAGTCCAGCGCTCTGCGTGTAGTAAGTGCTCAATAAATACCACCAATTGCGCTCTGCTCATCGTAAGTGCTCGATAAATACCACCGATTGATTGCACTCTGCGTGTAGTAAGTGCTCAGTAAATACCACTGATTGCGCTCTGCTCATCCTAAGTGCTCGATAGATACCACCGATCGATTGCTTAGTCCAGCGCTTTGCACGTAGTAAGTGCTCAATAAATACCACCGATTGCGCTCTGCTCATCCTAAGTGCTCGATAAACACCACCGATCGATTGCTTAGTCCAGCGCTCTGTGTGCAGTAAGTGCTCAATAAATACCACTGAACAATTGGGGGGCGGCGATGGATGTCTACCCATCTTCCCCCCGAGACCGTACGCTCCTTGTGAGCAGGGCCCGCGTCGGGCAGCCTTCCCGCACGTTCCCGTCCCCAGCGCTCAGCACAGCGCCCCGCGCCCGGGGGGAGGCACTCGATGAGGGCTGCGGAGTGAGGGGCCGGACTACCTGATGGCGGGAAGTCCCAAGGACGGCGCCAAGCCAGGAATTGCGAGTTGGAAGAGTTGGGGCTGGAAGAGGAGGTGAGGGAAGGGGGTCAGGCAGGGAAGAAGGAGCCAAAGCCCCCCACCGACCCCCCACCCCGCGCTCCCTGGTCGGAAAGACCTGGGTTCCGATCCCGCTCGGCCCCTTGTCTGCCGCATCGCCTTGGGCCAATCGCTTCACGAAATAATAAAAGTCGTAATAACCACGGTGACCATCTGCGCTAGGCGCTTACTCCGCGCCAGGGTGGATGCGAGCAAATCGGGTTGGACCCGGTCCCGGCCCCACGGGGGGCTCATTTTTAAACTGTCAGCCCGCTGTTGGGTAGGGACCGTCTCTATAAGTTGCCAACTTGGACTTCCCAAGCGCTTAGTCCAGTGCTCTGCCCACAGTAAGCGCTCACTAAATACGATTGATGATGATGATGATGACAGTCCAGTGCTCTGCCCGCAGTAAGCGCTCAATAAATACGATTGATGATGATGATAGCACAGTGCTCTGCCCACAGTAAGCGCTCAATAAATACGATTGATGATGACGATGATGACCTTCTCCCAGATGAGGGGACGGAAGGCCCAGAGGGGGCAAGTGACCCGCCCAGGGTCGCACAGCAGGCGAGGCCCGGATCGGAACCCGTGACCTCCCGATTTCCAGGCTCTACACCCCACAAGGCGTTGTTTCCCACGCGTCACGATGGGGACGAGGAGGGCGAGAGCTAAGCGGAACGGGGGCTGTATTAACCAGCTACTAGTCACGCTCGAGCTACTGTAGAAACCGCCCCACCGCGCCCCGATTCTCACCTGGCTGCCGACGGCAGCAGCCGCAGGGGCTGCGGCCCCAGGATCCCCCTCCCCTTGGCCGAGGAGCCGCCGAGCGGGCCGGCCCGGTCGGGGGCCGGGGTCCCGGGCCAGTGGGGGGGTCTGGGCTGGGCCCGGTGGGGCAGGGGGCTCGGCGGGGGCAGCGGCAGGGGCAGAGGGAGGGGCAGCTGCGGGAAGGGCAGGAGGCTGGGGCTGTGCGCGGGGGGCGGGCACCGGGGGCTGCGGGTCCAGGCCGGGGGCGCGGGCGGACGGCCGATCCTGCACTGCTCCTGCGGAGGCGACCGGGCGGCCGTCACCCCGGGGCCCCGGCCCGCCCGCCGCCCCCGTGCCCCCGCGCCCACGGCCCTCACCAGGGCAAGCTCCAGCTGGCAGAGCCGCAGTTCCCCGGCCGCGTCCGGCTCGGCCCCCTCGAGGCGCAGGGCTTCGCGGAAGGCCGCGGCCGCCTCGCCGTACCGCTGGAGGGGACGGAGGGGCACGGCTGGGGGCTCCCCCGGGCCCCCGGGGCCTCCCCCCCGCCCGGCGGGCGGCCCCCCGGCCCCCCCCGCCCACCCTACCTTCAGCCCACTCAGGGCCTTGCCGAGGCGGAAGAGGCCGCGGGGCCAGCGGGGCCGGAGGGCGAGGGCGATGCGGGCGTCCCCCAGGGCCCAGCCCGGCTGGCCCAGACGCTCGTGGCAGAAGGAACGGTTCCCGAACAGCCTGGGCGGGAGAGGGCGGGCAGGGGGTCAGGGGCCGGGGGGGGGGGGGGGGCGGCCCTTCGCCCCCCGATCCCGGGGACCTCGGGCACCTGGGATCCTTGGGGTTCAGCGCGATGGCCTGGGTGAGGAGCAGCACCGCCTCGTGGTACAGGCCCTCCTGGGCCGCCGCGGTCCCCAGCTCTGAGGAGGGACGGACAGGGCGGCAAGGAGGAGGAGAGCCCCGCGGGGGAGGGAAACTGAGGCCCTCTCCTCCCTCACCTCGCTCCTCTCCTCCTCCAACCCAGTCCGCCCGCTGGGCTCCTCTAATGCCAAGCTTCTCCCAGGGCCTCCATCTCGCCCCCGTCCCGCCTCCGGCCTGGAAAGCCCTCTCCCCTCCATGCCTCCTCCCGGAGGCCTTCCCTGACTAAGCCCCCCTTTCCTCTTCTCCCATTCCCTTCTGCATTGCCCCCCGACTCGCTCCCTTTCTTCACCCCCCCACCCCCCCCGTCCCACCCCACGGCGCTGATGTCCCCATCTGTCATTTATCGATTTACGATGATATGCTATTTGATATGCTCTGCACATAGTAAGCGCTCAATAAATACGATTGATGATTCAGACTAATGCCCGTCCCCGCCCTCTAGCCTGTAAGCTCGTTGTGGACGGGGAACGCGTCTCCCTGTTGTTCCACCGTCCTCTCCCGGGTGCTAGCTCCAGCGCTCTGCACCCGGTGGGCGCTCAATAAATAGGACGGGGGGGGGGGGGGGGAGCGCGGGAGAGGAAGGGGGTGTCCGTCACTCACCCGCCAGCTCCAGGCTGCGCTTCAGAGCGGCCGCCGGCCCATCCGGGGCCGCCGGACACCAGGCCCGTCCCGGGGTCACCCCCCGGGCCTCCGGAACCTCGTCCGTCCCCGGGGTCACCTGACGCCGGACAAATCCCGGGGTCACTCCCGGGATTTTTAGACTGTGAGCCCACTGTTGGGTAGGGACTGTCTCTATATGTTGCCAATTTGTACTTCCCAAGCGCTTAGTACAGTGCTCTGCACATAGTAAGCGCTCAATAAATACGATTGATGATGATGATGACCCCCGAGACCTCGGCCGCCCTCGGGGTCACCCCCCGGGCCCCCGAAACCTCTTCCACCCCGTCCCGCCGCGAGACTGTCCCCGGGCGGTCCCGCCCCTGGGCCCAGCTGACCTCGGGCCGCGGGGTCCGGCTCCCGGGGCCGGGGTCCGCGCTCCCGGGGCCGGGGTCCGCGCTCCCCGGGCCGGGGTCCGGACTCCCCGGGGCCGCCTCGGGGCCCGGGCCTCGCTCTCGCCGGGCGGTGGGGGGCCGCTCCCCGACTTTGCGCCGGGCCTGGGACACGAACGTGCTGGACAGGTCCAGCTCCTCCTCCTCCTCCTCCTGGGGACGGGGCCGGGGGCCGAGACAGAGGGGACACGGGGCTGAGGGACAGGAGCGGCACGGCCTAGCCGACGGAGCCCGGGCGGCCGAAGGACCCGGGTTCCGGTCCCGGCTCCGTCACCTGGGCGACCCCGGGCGGGTCACTTGGCCTCTCTGGGCCTCGGTTTCCTCGTCTGCAGAGTGGGGACGAGGACCGGGAGCCCCACGGGGGACGGGGACGCCGTCCCTCACCCGACGACCTTGAATCTCCCCCAGCAGTGCCCGGCACAGAGTAAGCGCCTAACGCATATGTTGCCAACTTGGACTTCCCAAGCCCTTAGTCCAGTGCTCTGCACACAGTGAGCGCTCAATAAATACGACTGATTGATTGAATACCATAAAAAAAAGTCACTTCACTTCTCTGGGCCTCGGTTCCCCCGTCCGCAAAGCGGGGGTGAGGACCGCGAGCCCAACGGGGACACCGCGTCCAACCTGACGTTCTTGAACATCCCCCCAGCGCCTAGTACAGTGCTTGCCACGTAGTAAGCGCTGATTACATGCCGTGAAGACAAAACAAAGCAGGGGGAGAGGAGAGGAAGGAAGGGGAAAGGAGGTGGGCTTCACCTCCTCTTCTTCTTCCTCCTTGACGCTCTGGGTCGAGCCGTCTCCTCCTGAGGTTGCTTCCTTGCTCTGGTCGGGCTGCGGCGGGAGGCGGGTGGGTGGGCACAGCTGGCACCTCCCCTGCCCGCCCCGGCCCCGCCGCTTCGTCCGAGCTTCGCTCACCCTCACGCTTCCATCCTCCTTGCTCCCGTCGAGCCTCTCCAGTCGCCTCCGCTCCTTCTGCCGCTGCAATGGACCCCCCTGCGGGTCAAGCCCCCCGCCTCCCCCGGGGGGGCCCCGGCCCCCCACCCGCCGCCCCGCCCGGACACCTGTTTCTTGGATCGCCTCTTCTCCGCCCGCCGCTTTGCCCGCTCCTCCTCCGCTACCAGTTCCTCCGCCAGGCGGTTAGCTTCCTGAAGGACGCGGTAAGTTGCTTTTTTTTTTTTTAACCGGTGCCCGTGAAGCGCTTCCGACGCGGCGGGCACCGCGCTGGGCGCCGGGACAGGAACGAGGCGGGACGCCGTCCACGCCCCCGGTCTTCACCCTCTAGCCTGCGAGCTCGTGGCGGGCAGGGAGCGTGTCTGTCTACGGCGGGATCAGTCCTCTCCCGGGCGGTGGGTGCGGCGGTCCGCGCACGGTAAGCGCTCAGTGCGTCCGACGCAACGGACGAGTCCCCGCTTTCCCGAGGAGGGAGGCCGGCCGCCCGGGGTCACGGGGTGCCCGGGCCGTCCCCGTTAGGCTCTTACCTCCGCCGACACCTGGACCCTCTGGGGCATCTCCAGCTTCGGCTTCAGGGGGTTCAGGGCGCCGCGGGCGGGCCGCGGGGCGCCGGGGGCCGGGCCGGGCCGCGGGCACAGGAACGACCTCTGGAAGCCGCAGAAGGTGTGACGTCCGGGGCCGTCCGCCCTCCGGTCCTCCTCCTCCTCCTCGGCCCGGCCCGGGGGGCCGAAGAAGGGGCTCCCTCGGGCCGCCGGGGACCCCGAGTCCCGGCCCGCGCTCATCGGCGGCAGCCCCCGGCCGGCGCGCTCCACGAGCTGCTCCAACACGTCGGCCGGCTCCTGGGGAGACACGGGATCCCGATCCCCGTCATCTTCTAGACTGTGAGCCCGCTGTTGGGTGGGGGCCGTCTCTATATGTTGCCGGCTTGGACTTCCCCAACGCTCAGTACAGTGCTTTCGCTCAATAAATACGGTTGAATGAATGAATGAATGAAAATCCCGGCCCTCAGGACGGTGGTGGGCATGAAGTAAGCGCACACTTCCCCTTTATCTCTACATCTGTCGTCGATTGATTTCTACATCTCAATCAATCGTATTATTGAGCGCTTACTGTGTGCAAAGCACTGTACCAAGCGCTCAATAAATACCATTGATGATGATGATGAAGTCGGCAACATATAGAGACAGTCCCTACCCAACAGTGGGCTCCCAGTCTAAAAGGGGGCGACGGAGAACAAAACCAAACGTACTAACAAAATAAAATAAATAGAATAGATAGGTACAAGTAAAATAAAAAAGTAAATAGAGTAATTAATATGTACAAACATATATACACATCTATAAATGAACATATATACATCTGCCCTCGACTGATTTCCACGCCTGTCATTTCCTCATGTAAGTATCTCTCATTGGTGTCGGCATCTAATAATAATAATAATCAGGGTATCTGTTGAGCGCTTACTGTGCGCCAAGCACTGGGGTAGCTCTGCCAGTGGGGTAGGGACCGTCCCTATATGTTGCCGACTTCATCATCGTCATCATCAATCGCATTTATTGAGCGCTCACTGTGTGCAGAGCACTGTACTAAGTGCTTGGGAAGTACAAGTTGGCAACATATAGAGACGGTCCCTACCCAACAGTGGGCTCACGGTCTAGAAGGGGGAGACAGAGAACAAAACCAAATGTACTAACAAAATAAAATAAATAGAATAGATATGTACAAGTAAAAAATAGAGTAATAAATATGTACAAACATATATACATCTATAAATGAACATATATACATCTGCCCTCGACTGATTTCCACGCCTGTCATTTCCTCATGTAAGGATCTCTCACTGGTGTCTGCATCTAATAATGATAATAATCAGGGTATCTGTTGAGTGCTTACTGTGCGCCAAGCACTGGGGTAGATCTGCCAGTGGGGTAGGGACCGTCCCTATATGTTGCCGACTTCATCATCGTCATCATCAATCGTATTTATTGAGCGCTTACTGTGTGCACAGCACTGTACTAAGCGCTTGGGAAGTACAAGCTGGGAACATTTAGAGACAGTCCCTAGCCGACAGTGGGCTCACAGTGTAAAAGGGGGAGACAGAGAACAAAACCATACTAACAAAATAAAATAAATAGGATATGTACAAGTAAAAAATGAGTAATAAATATGTACAAACATATATACATCTATAAATGAACATATATACATCTGCCCTTAACTGATTTCCACGCCTGTCATTTCCTCATGTATCTCTCATTGGTGTCTGCATCTAATAATAATAATAATCAGGGTATCAGTTGAGCGCTTACTGTGCGCCAAGCACTGGGGTAGCTCTGCCAGTGGGGTAGGGACCGTCTCTATATGTTGCCGACTTGTACTTCCCAAGCGCTTACTACAGTGCTCTGCGCACATTCATTCATTCAATCGTATTTATTGAGCGCTTACTGTGTGCAGAGCACTGTACTAAGCGCTTGGGAAGTACAAGTGCACACAGTAAGCGCTCAATAAATACAACTGAATGAATGTCTTTATTTCTGCATCGGTCATTTACCTATGTCCGTCGCTGTCATTTACAGATGTCATTTACTTATCTAAAGCTATCGTTTCCTTATGTACATATCTGCGATTCATTTATAGGTATACCTGTCATTTATTTATGTTTGTCACTGACCCATGTACGTATCTGTAATTTACTCAGATGTCATTAATTTATTTCTATATCGATCATTTCCTTACGTGCATATCTGCGACTCGTTTATGGGTATACCTGTCATTCATTTACGTTTGTCAGTGACTGATAGACATATCTGTAATTTATTGATAGATGTCACTAGTTTATTTCTATATCTTTTACTTATGTACATATCTGTAATTCATTTATTTGTACCTGTCATTTATTTCTACATCTCTTTTACTTATGTTCACATCTGCCATTCATTTATTCATATACCTGTCATTTATTTATATATTTGCCATTTACTTATGTACATATCTGTAATTTACTTATATATGCCATTTATTTATTTATATATCTGGCATTTACATATGTACATAGCTGTAATTTACGTCCCCATCATTTATTTATATATTTGTCATTTACTTATGTACCCATCTGTAATTTATTTGTACCTGTCATTTATTTCTACATCTCTTTTACTTATGTTCACATCTGCCATTCATTTATTCATATACCTGTCATTTATTTATATATTTGCCATTTACTTATGTACATATCTGTAATTTACTTATACATGCCATTTATTTATTTATATATCTGGCATTTACATATGTACATAGCTGTAATTTACGTCCCCATCATTTATTTATATATTTGTCATTTACTTATGTACCCATCTGAAATTTACTCATAGATGCCGCCTATTCATACAGCTATCATCTACTGATGTACATACCTGTAATTCATTTATTTATATATTTGTCATTTACTTCTGCACTTATCTGTAACATTTATTTATATACCTATCATTGACTTCTGTACATATCTGTAATTTATTTATTTACATATCTCACGGACTTATGTACATATCTGTAATTTGTTCATTTATATATTTGTCATTTACTTCTGTACTTACCTGTAACATTTATTTATATACCTATCACTGGCTTCTGTACATATCTGTAATTTGTTCATTTATATATTTGTCATTTACTTCTGTACTTATCTGTAACATTTACTTATATACCTATCATTGACTTCTGTACATATCTGTAATTTATTTATTTATATACCTCACGGACTTATGTACATATCTGTAATTTGTTCATTTATATATCTGTCATTTACTTCTGCACTTATCTGTAACATTTATTTGTATGCCTATCACTGACTTCTGTACATATCTGTAATTTGTTCATTTATATATTTGTCATTTACTTCTGTACTTATCTGTAACATTTATTTATATACCTATCATTGACTTCTGTACATATCTGTAATTTATTTATTTATATACCTCACGGACTTATGTACATATCTGTAATTTGTTCATTTATATATCTGTCATTTACTTCTGCACTTATCTGTAACATTTATTTGTATGCCTATCACTGACTTCTGTACATATCTGTAATTTGTTCATTTATATATTTGTCATTTACTTCTGTACTTATCTGTAACATTTATTTATATACCTATCATTGACTTCTGTACATATCTGTAAATTATTTATGTACCTCACTGACTTATGTACATATCTGTAATTTGTTCATTTATATATTTGTCATTTACTTCTGTACTTGCCCGTAACACTTATTTATACACCTATCATTGCCTTCTGCACATACCTGTAATTTACTTATTTATATACCTCACTGACTTATGTACATATCTGTAATTTGTTCATTTATAGCATTTACTTATATATCTGTCATTTACTCCTGTACCTATTTATTTATACAACTTATGTACATATCTGTAATTTGTTCATTTATATATTTGTCATTTACTTCTGCACTTGTCTGTAACATTTATTTATATTCCTATCACTGACTTCTGTACATACCTGTAGTTTATTTATTTATATACCTCACTGACTTATGTACATATCTGTAATTTGTTCATTTATAGCATTTATTTATATGGCTGTCATTTACTCATGTACCTGTTTATTTATACAACTTATGTACATACCTGTAATTTGTTCATTCATATACTTGTCATTTAATTCTGTACTTGTCTGTAACACTTATTTAT
Source organism: Tachyglossus aculeatus (assembly GCF_015852505.1). Lineage (NCBI taxonomy): Eukaryota > Metazoa > Chordata > Mammalia > Monotremata > Tachyglossidae > Tachyglossus > Tachyglossus aculeatus. The sequence continues at coordinate 133,917,374 of NC_052069.1, read as the reverse complement.
AGACCTATCATTGACTTCTGTACATACCTGTAATTTATTTATTTATATGCCTCACTGACTTATGTACATATCTGTAATTTGTTCATTTACAGCATTTACTTATATATCTGTCATTTACTCCTGTACCTATTTATACAACTTATGTACATATCTGTAATTTGTTCATTTATATATTTGTCATTTACTTCTTATCTGTAACACTTATTTATAGACCTATCATTGACTTCTGTACATACCTGTAGTTTATTTATTTATATACCTCACTGACTTACGTACATATCTGTAGTTTATTTATTTATATATCTCACTGATGTACATATCTGTAATTTGTTCATTTATGGCATTTATTTATATATCTGTCGTTTACTCCTGTACCTATTTATTTCTACATCTGTCATTTATGTGCTTATCTGTGATTCATTTATACATGTCATTTCTTTAATCAATCGTACTTATTACATATACATATATATATATTTACATATATATCTGCCATTTACTTCTGCACCCATCTGAAATTTATTTACTTCTATACCTGTCATCTACTTAGGTACCTACCTGTCATTTATTTGTTTCTATCCGTCATTTACTTGGGTACCCACCTGTCATTTATTTATATATCTAGAATTTTTTTATTTCTATTTTTTGATTTCTATTAATGTCCGCCTCCCCCTCTAGATCGTCAGCTCGCTGTGGGCAGGGAAACGTGTCCGTTTGACTGCTCCATTGGACTCACCCAGGCACTTAGGACAGCGCTCCGCACACGGTAAGCGCTCAGTAAATATGACCGAAGACGCCTCCCTGAAAACCCATCTCTCCCAGGAGGACTCTCTCTATATACTTTTTGGTATCTGTTAGACGCCCGCTACGTGCCGGACGCTGTGCTGAGCGCCGCGGGAGAGGCAGGCTAGTCCGGTTGGACACGGTCAGCGTCTCTCGCGGGGCTCCCGTGACTCATTTTCCCTGTTCGGAGGAACGGAAGAGTTACCGTTGTCCCTGCTCTCCGATCGAGCTGGACTCGGCTGGGGCCCGGAAGCAACGTTAAGCTGTGTGACCTTGGGCAACTCAGTTAACTTCTCTGTGCCTCGATCAATCAATCGTATTTATTGAGCGCTTACTAAGCGCTTGGGAAGTACAAGCTGGCAACGTCTAGAGACAGTCCCTACCCAACAGTGGGCTCACAGTCAAAAAGGGGGAGACAGAGAACAAAACCAAACATGCTAACAAAATAAAATAAATAGAATAGATAGGTACAAGTAAAATAAATAAATAGAGTAATAAATATTTACAAAAATATATACATATATACAGGTGCTGTGGGGAAGGGAAGGAGGTAAGATGAGGGGGATGGAGAGGGGGACGAGGGGGAGAGGAAGGAAGGGTCTACTAGTACTCAGTACAGTGCTTGGCACATAGTAAGCGCTTAACAGATACCATTATTATCAGTAGTAGCACCATGACTATTGCTACAGTACTTGCAATCTGTCTTCCAGCCCTCCACCTCCCTCATGTAGCTAAAAGAGAAGCAGTGTGGCTCAGTGGAAAGAGCCCAGGCTTTGGAGTCCGAGGTCGTGGGTCCGAATCCCGGCTCCACCGACTGTCGGCTGTGTGACTTCGGGCAAGTCACTTCACTTCTCTGTGCCCTCAGTTCCCTCATCTGGAAAATGGGGGTGAAGACTGTGAGCCCCCCGTGGGATAACCTGATCACCTTGTATCCCCCCCCCCAGCGCTTAGAACAGTGCTTTGAACACAGCCATCATTATTATTATTATTATTAATAAATGCTTCTTTAAGACAGGGTTTGTACCTCTTAGTTCTCTTTTCCTGGCATCCGTTAATAAGCACTTACCGCGTGCCAGGCGCTGTACTGAGCGTCGGGGCCGCGACGGCCTAATTCGCTTCCACACGGTCCCCGTCCCGCGCGGGGCTCCCGGTCTCCGCCCCCATTTTCCGGAGGAGGGAACTGAGGCCCAGGGAAGCCACTTGCCCCAGGTCGCCCGGCAGACAAGGGGCAGAGCCGGGATTAGAACCCAGGTCCGGGCTGTGGCCACTAGCACTCGAACCTCATCTGTAAAATGGGGATGGGGAGGGTGAGCCTCACGTGGAACCGGGACCGTGTCCAACCCGATTACCTTGTATCCCCCCCCCACCCCCGCCCGGTGCTTAGTACAGTGTCAGCGCTTAGCAGACGCCAGTTCATTCATTCATTCATTCATTCGTATTTATTGAGCGCTTACCGTGTGCGGTTATTATCCTCGGGTGAAGACGGAGCTTCTCCCTCACGCAGTCGGTTCTGCGCCAAGCGCTTAGTACAGTGCTCTGCACACGGCAAGCGCTCAATAAATACGATTGATTGATGGCGTCGGTTGCTTTCCTTCCCCGGGTCAGGCGGCTTCTCTTCCATCTACTCTCCCAAACGGTCAATACCTGTTCGGTCTTCGGCCTCGCCGATAAAAACTTTATTAAAACTTTCGGCAGTCGCGTGCCATCTGACTAATTCTTTAGTCGCCCGGCGACCTTGGTGGCCACCCGGAACAACCACCGCCCTCACGGGGAAGAATAATGATAATAATGGCATTTGTTAAGCGCCTACTATGTGCCAAGCACTGTTCTAAGCGCTGGGGAGGTTCCAAGGGGATCAGGCTGTCCCACGGGGGGCTCACGGTCTTAACCCCCATTTTACAGATGAGGGAACTGAGGCCCAGAGAATAATAACAATGGTGGCACTTATTCAGCGCTTACTATGTCCAAAGCACTGTTCAAAGCGCTGGGGGAGTTACAAGGTGATCAGGTTGTCCAACTGAGGACTCATAATAATAATAATAATGATGGCATTTATTAGGCGCTTACTATGTGCAAAGCACTGTTCGAAGCGCTGGGGGAGTTACAAGGTGATCAGGTTGTCCAACTGAGGACTCATAATAATAATAATGATGGCATTTATTAGGCGCTTACTATGTGCAAAGCACTGTTCGAAGCGCTGGGGAAGTTACAAGGTGATCAGGTTGTCCAACTGAGGACTCATAATAATAATAAATGATGGCATTTATTAGGCGCTTACTATGTGCAAAGCACTGTTCGAAGCGCTGGGTAAGTTACAAGGTAATCAGGTTGTCCCACTGGGGACTCACTTATAATAATAATAATGATGATGGCATTTATTAGGCGCTTACTAGGTGCAAAGCACTGTTCGAAGCGCTGGGGAAGTTACAAGGTGATCAGGTTGTCCAACTGAGGACTCATAATAATAATAATAATAATGGCATTTATTAGGCGCTTACTATGTGCAAAGCACTGTTCTAAGCGCTGGGGAAGTTACAAGGGGATCAGGTTGTCCCACTGGGGGCTCACTTATAATAATAATGATGGCATTTATTAGGCGCTTACTATGTGCAAAGCCCTGGGGAAGTTACAAGGTGATCAGGTTGTCCCAGTGGGGCCTCACTTATAATAATAATGATGGCATTTATTAAGCGCCTACTATGTGAAAGAACTGTTCTAAGCGCTGGGAAAGTTACAAGGTGATCAGGTTGTCCCACGGGGGGCTCACTTATAATAATAATAATGATGATGGCATTTATTAGGCGCTTACTATGTGCTAAGCCCTGTTCTAAGCACTGGGGAAGTTACAAGGTGATCAGGTTGTCCCACGTGGGGCTCACAGTCTTCATTCCCATTTTGCAGATGAGGGAACTGAGGCCCAGAAGTGAAGCGGCTTGCCCAAGGTCACCCAGCTGACGGTTGGCGGGGCCGGGATTTGAACCCACGACCTCTGACTTCAAAGCCCGGGCTCCTTCCACTGAGCCACGCCAATTCTCAAGACTGTGGGCCTCATGTGGGGCAACCTGGCCACCTCGTATCCACTCTGGTGCTTAGAACAGTGCTTGGCACATAGTAAGCGCTTAATAAATGCCATTTAAAAAAAAAAAAGAAAAAGCAGTGCTTGGCACAAAGTAAGCGCTTAATAAATACCATTGTCATTAGTATTATTACTCATCCCCATTGTCCAGAGGAGGAAACTGAGGCCCGGAGAGGAGAAGGGACCTGCCCAAGGGTTCAGGGCAGACGCTTAGAATAGTGCTTTGCGCATAGTAAGCGCTTAATAAATGCCATTTTTTAAAAAAAACAACAAAAGCAGTGCTTGGCACATAGTAAGCGCTTAATAAATACCATTGTCATTAGTCTCATCATTCAACCCCATTGTCCAGAGGAGGAAACTGAGGCCCGGAGAGGAGAAGGGACCTGCCCAAGGGTCCAGGGCAGACGCTTAGAACAGTGCTTTGCACATAGTAAGCGCTTAATAAATGCCATTTAAAAAAAAAAACAACCAAAGCAGTGCTTGGCACATAGTAAGCGCTTAATAAATACCACTGTCATTAGTATTATCATTCATCCCCATTGTCCAGAGGAGGAAACTGAGGCCCGGAGAGGAGAAGGGACCTGCCCAAGGGTCCAGGGCAGACGTTTAGAACAGTGCTTTGCACATAGTAAGCGCTTAATAAATGCCATTTTTTTTAAAAAAACCAAAAGCAGTGCTTGGCACATAGTAAGCGCTTAATAAATACCATTGTCAATAGTCTTATTACTCATCCCCATTGTCCAGAGGAGGAAACTGAGGCCCGGAGAGGAGAAGGGACCTGCCCAAGGGTCCTGGGAAGACGCTTAGAACAGTGCTTTGCACATAGTAAGCGCTTAATAAATGCCATTTAAAAAAAAAAGCAGTGCTTGGCACATAGTAAGCGCTTAATAAATACCATTGCCATTAGTCTTATTACTCATCCCCATTGTCCAGAGGAGGAAACTGAGGTCCGGAGAGGAGAAGGGACCTGCCCATGGGTCCAAGGCAGGCGCTTAATAAATGCCATAGAAAAAAAAATACAAAAGCAGTGCTTGGCACGTAGTAAGCGCTTAATAAATACCATTGTCATTAGTATTATTATTCATCCCCATTGTCCAGAGGAGGAAACTGAGGCCCGGAGAGGAGAAGGGACCTGCCCAAGGGTCCAGGGCAGACGCTTAGAACAGTGCTTTGCACATAGTAAGCGCTTAATAAATGCCATTTAAAAAAAAAACAAAAGCAGTGCTTGGCACATAGTAAGCGCTTAATAAATACCATCGTCATCAGTCTTATTATTCATCCCCATTGTCCAGAGGAGGAAACTGAGGCCCGGAGAGGAGAAGGGACCTGCCCAAGGGTCCAGGGCAGGTGCTTAATAAATGCCATTTAAAAAAAACAACAAAAGCAGTGCTTGGCACGTAGTAAGCGCTTAATAAATACCATTGTCATTAGTCTTATTATTCATTCCCATTGTCCAAAGGAGGAAACTGAGGCCCGGAGAGGAGAAGGGACCTGCCCAAGGGTCCAGGGCAGGCGCTTAATAAATGTCATTTAAAAACAAAAAACAAAAGCAGTGCTTGGCACGTAGTAGGCGCTCAGTAAATACCATTGTCATTAGTCTTATTATTCATCCCCATTGTCCAGAGGAGGAAACTGAGGCCCGCAGAGGAGAAGGGACCTGCCCAAGGGTCCAGGGCAAGCGCTTAATAAATGTCATTTAAAAAAAAAACAAAAACAGTGCTTGCCACATAGTAAGCGCTTAATAAACACCATTGTCATTAGTCTTATTATTCATCCCTATTGTCCAGAGGAGGAAACTGAGGCCCGGAGAGGAGAAGGGACCTGCCCAAGGGTCCAGGGCAGGTGCTTAATAAATGCCATTTTAAAAAAACAAACCAAAGCAGTGTTTGGCACATAGTAGGCGCATAATAAATACCATTGTCATTAGTCCTATTATTCATCCCCATTGTCCAGAGGAGGAAACTGAGGCCCGGAGAGGGGAAGGGACCTGCCCAAGGGTCCAGGGCAGATGGGGTGACGCCCCTCCCCCCCCCGTCCCCGCTCACCCCGCTCCGCCGACCCCGGCCTCTTTCGAACCGGTGACATCTCCCGCCTCCCGGGACCCGGAAGCGGAAGTGACGCCACTTCCGGAAAAAGTGGCGGCGGCCGGAAGCGCCCCTCCTCCCCACGGGGGGGGCCGGCGAGGTTGACCCGGAAGCAGTTGCCGCCACCCTCCGGCCCACCCCCGGTAGTGCACGGAGGAGGAAGAGGGGGCGGGCCTGGGCGTTGCCAGGGGAACGGAAGGATGGGGAGGGGAGGGCCAGGGCGTGGCCAACTACTGCCGGGGGGAAGTGGGTGGGGCTCTTCGCTCCCATTGGGTGGGGGGAGACTGGGCGTTGCCAAGGGAACGGGCTGGGGGCGGGGCCGTTCTTCCTCATTCATTACTGTGCGCCGAGCGCCAGTGCTCTGCACACAGTAAGCGCTCAATAAATACGCTTGATGATTAATAATAATCATAATGATAGCATTTATTAAGCGCTTACTATGTGCCAAGCACCGTTCTAAGCGCCGGGGGGGGATACAAGGTGATCAGGTTGTCCCACGGGGGGCTCCCAGTCTTCATCCCCATTTGACAGATGAGGGAACTGAGGCCCAGAGAAGTGAAGAATAATAATAATAATAATAATAATAATAAATAATAATAATAATAATGGCATTTATTAAGCACTTACTATGTGCAAAGCACCGTTCTAAGCGCCGGGGAGGGATACAAGGTGATCAGGTTGTCCCACGGGGGGCTCCCAGTCTTCATCCCCATTTGACAGATGAGGGAACTGAGGCCCAGAGAAGTGAAGAATAATAATAATAATAATAATGGCATTTATTAAGCGCTTACTACGTGCAAAGCACCGTTCTAAGCGCTGGGGAGGTTACAAGGTGATCAGGTTGTCCCATGGGGTGCTCAGTCTTAATCCCCATTTTACAGATGAGCTAGCAGGGACAGAGAAGTGAAGTGACTTGCCCAAAGCCACACAGCTGACAACTGGCAGAGGCGGGATTTGAACCCACGACCTCTGACTCCAAAGCCCGGGCCCTGTCCACTGAGCCACGCTGCTGGCAGCATCTAGAGACGGTCCCTCCCCAACGGCGGGCTCACAGTCTAGAAGGGGGAGACAGAGAACAAAACTAAACATATTAACAAAATAAAATAAATAGAATAATTATGTACAAGCTAAATAAATAAATAAATATATATAAATTAATAAATAAATGAATGAATGAATGAAGAGTGAATGAATGAATGAATGAGTAATGGCGGGGGGGCCAGGAGCGTTGCCGGGGGAACGGGCTGGGGGCGCGGCCCAGAGACCAGGCGGAAGTGGGCGGGTCCACTGTCGGCGCGCGGAGGGGGTGGGCAGGGGCGTTGCCGGGGAAACGGGGCGGGTCCACTGTCGGCGCCCGGAGGGGGTGGGCAGGGGCGTTGCCGGGGAAACGGGGCGGGGCCATTGCCGGCGCGCGATGGGGGGGTGGGGCTGGAGCGTTGCCGGGGAAACGGGGCGGGGCCACGGTCGGCGCGCGGAGGGGGTGGGCTGGGGCGTTGCCGGGGGAACGGGGCGGGTCCACGGTCGGCGCGCGGAGGGGGTGGGCAAGGGCGTTGCCGGGGAAACGGGGCGGGTCCACTGTCGGCGCGCGGAGGGGGTGGGCCGGGGCGTTGCCGGGGAAACGGGGCGGGTCCACGGTCGGCGCGCGGAGGGGGTGGGCCGGGGCGTTGCCGGGGAAACGGGGCGGGTCCACTGTCGGCGCGCGGAGGGGGTGGGCCGGGGCGTTGCCGGGGAAACGGGGCGGGGCCACGGTCGGCGCGCGGAGGGGGTGGGCAGGGGCGTTGCCGGGGGAACGGGGCGGGTCCACTGTCGGCGCGCGGAGGGGGTGGGCCGGGGCGTTGCCGGGGGAACGGGGCGGGTCCACGGTCGGCGCGCGGAGGGGGTGGGCAGGGGCGTTGCCGGGGGAACGGGGCGGGGCCACGGCCGGCGCGCGGCGGAGGGGTGGGGCTGGAGCGTTGCCGGGGAAACGGGGCGGGGCCACTTCCGGGGCGCGGCGGGGGGGTGGGGCTGGAGCGTTGCCGGGGAAACGGGGCGGGTCCACTGTCGGCGCGCGGAGGGGGTGGGCAGGGGCGTTGCCGGGGAAACGGGGCGGGGCCACGGCCGGCGCGCGGTGGGGGGGTGGGGCTGGAGCGTTGCCGGGGAAACGGGGAGGGGCCACGGCCGGCGCTCGGTGGGGGGGTGCGGTGGGGGCTGGAGCGTTGCCGGGGCGACGGGGCGGGCCCACTGTCGGCGCGCGGAGGGGGTGGGCAGGGGCGTTGCCGGGGCAACGGGGCGGGTCCACGGTCGGCGCGCGGAGGGGGTGGGCAGGGGCGTTGCCGGGGGAACGGGGCGGGGCCCCGGTCGGCGCGCGGTGGGGCTGGAGCGTTGCCGGGGCAACGTGTGGGGGCCTCGCTTGGTGGGAGCGGGCGCCGTAGTAGCGGGCGGGGGTCGCGTTGTGGGAGCGATGCCGTCGGGCGGTGTCGGGGAGCGGGTCCCGGGGCGGGCGTTGCGGCGGGCCGGGGGTCTCCTGCGCCGGCTGGAGGCGGAGCGAGCCGAGCTGCTGCTGCTGCTGCTGCTGCTGCTGAGGGCCCGGGAGGCCCCCCGACGCCCCCCGCCGCCCTTCTCCTCCACGGCCACCTTCCCCACGGAGCCTTTCTCCCCAGGGCCCCCCGCCACGGGCACCCCCTCCCTGGGCCTCCTCCCCCCAGGGGCCCCAACTTCCGGCCCCATCGTCTGCACAGGCCCTCTGTCCACGACCACCCCGACCATGGCCGCCATGGCCGCCTCCTCCACAGAACTTTTGTCCCCAGGGCCCCCCGACGTGGCCACCTCCTCCCCCCCAGGCCTCCTCCCCAGAGGCCCTTCCTCCACAGGCCCCCTCCCCGTGGCCCCCTCCTCCATGGCCACCCTGTCCCCGGGCGGGCCCATCTCCACACTGACCCCCGCCATGGCCACCCTAACTACGGCCCCCTCCTCCATGGCCACCCTGTCCCCGGGCGGGCCCCTCTCCACACTGACCCCCACCATGGCCACCCCAACTACGGCCACCTCCTCCTCCTCCTCCTCCTCAGGCCTCCTCTCCAGGGGCAGTTCCTCCGCGGGCCCCCTCCCCACGGCCCCCTCCTCCATGACCACCGTGTCCCCAGGCGGGCCCCTGTCCACACTGCCCCCCCACCATGGCCACCCCAACTATGGCCACCTCCTCCACAGACCCTTTCTCCACAGGGACCCCCACCGTGGCCACCCCGACTATGGCCACCTCCTCCTTGGGGCCCCCAGGCCTCCTCTCCAGGGGCACTTCCTCCATGGACCCCCTCTCCTCCCCGGGCCCCCCCTCCAGGGGCACTTCCTCCATGGACCCCCTCTCCTCCCCAGGCCCCCCCTCCAGGGGCAGTTCCTCCCCGGGCCCCCTCCCCGTGGCCACCTCCTCCATGGCCACCCTGGCCCCAGACGGGCCCCTCTCCACACGAACCCCCTCCTCCCCGGAGACCCCGGCCACGGCCACCCCAACCACAAGCCCCCTCTCCGCGGGCCTCCTTTCCATGGCCACCTGCACGGCCACCCCAACCACAAGCCCCCTCTCCACGGGCCTCCTTTCCATGGCCACCTCCATGACCACCCCGACCACAAGCCCTCTCTGCCCAAGCCCCCTTTCCACGGCCACCTTCTCCACGGGGCCCTCCTCCATGGCGACAGCCAGCCTGCCCACGAGCCCCCTCTCCCCAGGCCCCCTCGCCAGGGTCACCTCCTCCGTGGGCCTCGTCTCCATAGGGACCTCCTCCACGGGCCCCCCGGCCACCTCGGCTACGGGCTCCCCCTCCGTGGCTCCCCTCTCCACGGAGATGCCCTCCATGGCCGCCTCCTTCCCGGCGATCCTGAGCACGAGGACCACCTCCGCAGGCCCCCTCTCCAAGGGGACCACCACCCCAGGCCCCGTCCCTCCGGCAGCCCTCGCCACGGGCCCTTCGGCCACGTGCTCCCCTTCCCCGGGCACGCTGGGAGACCCCCCGACGCCACTTCTGGGGGCGCTTCCGGCCTACAACCAGACGCTGGAGGCGGTGGGCACCTTGGGGGCCGGGGCAAGCCCCTTCCCCCCAGCCCGGGCCTGGAGGGTCGTGGCGACGGAGCGGGGGCGGCGGGCGGCCGGGCGGCTGTGGGCGGCACTGGAGGGGTCAGGGCTGGGGTCGGAGCCAGGCCTGGGTGCCACACTCGACGCCCTGTGCGTAGAAGAGCGGGAGGCGCTGGCCGCGTTGTTGGCGGGGGTCCCGGGGGCGGCCCGTCCGGCCTCGGGGCCGTACTGGGCGCTGCTGTGGTCCGCCTGCGCCCGCCGCCTCCACCGCCACTGGGGACCCTGGAGGGACCCCGAGGAGGCCGCACGGGAGCTGAGCGGGGCCGTCCGGCAAGGTGAGAGCCGGGGGCTGCGCTGGGCACCCCAACACAGGGGCTGAGCTGGACGCCCCAACACGGGGCCTGTGCCGGGCGCCTTCGCCCGTCTACTTGTTCCGTTTTGCTGTCTGTCACCCCCTTCGAGACCGTGAGCCCGGTGGTGGGTAGGGACTGTGCGTGTTGCCGAATTGCTCTTTCCAAGTGCTTAGTACAGTGCTCTGCACACAGGAAGTGCTCATTAAATACAATTGTATGAGTGAAAGGCGGGGGGCTGAGCTGGACCCCCCACAACATGGGAGCTGAGCTGGGCACCTTCATGCAGGGAGGGTGGGGGCCGAGCCGGATGCCCCACTGTAGGGGGCCGCGCTGGACTCCTTCATCCCAGGAGGGTGGGGGCTGTGCTGGACTCCTCCACGCGGGGAGGGTCTCCTCCGAGGTTCTGACCCCAGGCTCTCCCCACCCTGCAGCCTCGCTCCCCCGAGAAGGCGAAGAAGCGCTGGACGGGCTGGTCCGCGGCCTGCGCTGCCGGAGCCGGAGCCGGGCCTGGGACCGAGGTACGGCGGGGCGGGGGGGCCGAGGGTGGCGGGCCGCACGGACACGGACGACGCTGGGTGCCTGAGCGGTGCCCCCCACCACCTCTTGCCCCCCAACAGGGTTCTGCAGGGTCCTGGGGTCCCTGGGGGGCGGCCACGGCCAGGCCCCTTCTGCGGGGACCCCCCACTCCCCCACCGGGGGTCTTCTGCTGCAGCTGTGCGCCACGCTCCGGTCAGCGCTGCGGGACCGGGCCGGCCCCGACGGTGGGTCCGGAACGACCCCCCCCGGGGCCCCGTCCACCCTCCTCCCAGGGGTCTCCCCCGGCCCGCCTGCGGACCCTCGCCCACCTACGCTCCACTCTCCAGACGGCCGCCCTTTGGCTCCTGGGGCAGACCCAGCGACACGTGAGCGGCTGGGCCCCGGGGCCCCTCCTGCTGCTGACCCACGGGGACCTGCCCGTGAGTTCGGAGCCGGCCCGGGCCGGCGGGTATTTGAGGTTTGGGAGGGGGTCGCGGTCACCCCCACCCTCTTTCTGCACAGTCCATTAAGCGCCTGCTCCGCGCCGGGGTCCATGTGAATCGATCAGTCGTCTCGATTGAGCGCTTACTGGGTACAGAGCCCCGGAGGGAGGACAGTAGAACAGATACAGCCCCTGCCCACGACGAGTTTACAGTCCAGAGGGGGAGACGGACGCGAATAGAGATCGGTAAATAATAATAATAACGATGGCGTTTATGAAGCGCTTACTACGTGCAAAGCACTGTTCTAAGCACCGGGATAGCTACAAGGTGATCAGGTTGTCCCACGGCGGGGTCTCACGGTCTTAACCCCCGTTTTACAGGGGAGGTAACTGAGGCCCACGGAAGTGAAGTGACTTGCCCCAAGTCACACCGCCGACAGTTGGCGGAGCCGGGATTTGAACCCACGGCCTCCGACTCCAAAAGCCGCGCTCTTGCCGCGGGGCCACGCAGTGCCGTGCGGCCGGGATGAAGAAGGGAGCGAGTCGGGGTGACGCGGAAGGGAGTGGGAGACGAGGAAATGGGGGGCTCGGGGAAGGCCTCTTGGGAGCGATGGGCCTTCAGTAAATAAACTCAATAAATACGGTTGATTGATTGATTCAGTCAGGCTTTGAAGTGGGGGGGAATCGTGATTGGATTTTATTGATTGAGCAAATACGATTGATTGATTGATTCAGTAAGGCTTTGAAGTGGGGGGGAATCGTGATTGGATTTTATTGATTGAGCACTTACAGTGTGCAGAGCACTGTACTAGGCGTTTGGGAGAGAAGAGTAGAAACAGACCCATTCCTCGCCCTCAACGAGCTTAGGGTCTAGAGGGGAAGACGGACTGAGCTGATCAACGGGGCCCACGGCCTTGTTACCTCATCCGTAAAATGGGGGACCGCGGCCCAGTGACGTGACTTAGCCAAGGTCCCGCGGCAGACGGGTGGCAGAGCCGGGACTTTTAGACCGTGAGCCCGCCGTTGGGTAGGGACCGTCTCTCTATGTTGCCAACTTGGACTTCCCAAGCGCTTAGCACGGTGCTCTGCACACAGTAAGCGCTCAATAAATACGATTGATGATGATGATTAGAACCCGGGCCCTCCCGACTCCCAGGCGCGGGGCTCTGGCCTCCCCGCCCGTCTTCACGGCCCTCTCTTCGCTCCCCCTCAGCTCCTCCTGGCCGAGGCGGAAGGCCTGGAGGCCCTCCTGCAGGCGACGGCGGGCGGAGACCCGGGGGCTCGGTTGGCCCAGGAGATCCGGACCCTGGTGGGGCGGCTCCAGGTGGGCCCCGAGATGGGGGGCCGTGGCGGGGGGTCCCGGCGCCCGCGACCCCTCACCCTTCCCCTCACCGCGCCGGAGTCGGGCAGGGCCCGTAGGCCCTCCGTGACCTCTCTGCCCTTGCCGGCCCGGGGCCGGCGGGTGGGCTGCCGACCCTGGCGGGGAGGGGGCTCCGGGTGGTCCAGCCGCCCTCGGCGACCTTCGACCCCCGCAGGTCCTCCCGGCCGAGTGGCCGCCCCTCTTCGCCCGCGAGTGCGGCCGGCGAGCCACCGAGGCCTTACGGGCCCAGGCCCCGCGGGGGCCCTCCCGGACCCTGCGCCTCTGCCTAGGTGATGTTGCGGCCCCGGGGGGGGGGTCACCCTTCCCTTCCCTCCCGTGTCCCGGGTCGCCCCCGCCCCGGTGACACCCCTCCCGACGGCTGGGTCCCCCAGGGCCGCCCCGCGGAGCGGGTGAGGGCGCGGCCCGGGAGGTCCTGGGCCCGGTCCTGCGGGGGCTCCGCGGGCTGCCCGCCCCCGCCCAGCGCGCCGCCTTCGGACTGGCCCTGACCGCCTTCCTGGGGGCCTGGCTGGACCTCGTCCGGGCCTCCCGGAGCCCGTTCAGGTAGGGGAAGCCCCGGGAGGGGGGGGCCGGGCCGGGGTCGCCCGACCAGGCCCCCCCATTGCTCGCCCCCGGTGCAGCACGCGGCTGAGGCGGGACCTCGGGGCCCTGCACGAGCTCCTGGAGCGGACGCGGGGTCTCCCCCCGGACCTGGGCCGGGCCCTGCTCGCCCTGGGCATCCTCCGGGGCCTGGAGGGGGCTCCCGGCCTCGGCCCCGTCCCGCCCGCCGCCGAGGACCCCCAAGGAGAGTCGCCCTGCTGCTGTGAGTGCCCCTCGTCGCCACGGGCCCCCCACCGCCAACGCCTCCCCCGACCTGTCATCCCTCATCATCCAGCCCCTGCCCCGAGGACCCTCCGCCGTCCGCCCCGGGACCTCCCGGAGCCGTCCAGGCCCCCTGCCCACGTGCCCCCTGGAACCCTTCCCTCCCCGGCAGGTGCCCGGATCAGGGCGCGGCGGCCTCCCGACGCGTCTCATCGCGGCCTCGACGGGCTCCCCGTGCCGTCCCGGGCCTCCCCCGTGCCCGCCGCCTTACCGTGGACGCTGAGGGGCAAGGCCCGGGGTCGGACCGGCCCGGCAGCCTACGCCCCGGGGGACCAGCAGCCCTGCCCGGCCCCCGCGCCGACCCCTCACCCGCCCAGCCCGGTGTGAAACCGGCTCGTAATCAGCAATAATAACAATAATAACGACGACGAGCGTGGGATTTGTTCGGTCGATCCGCCGCCGGCATTTATGGAGCGCTCACTGGGTGCGGAGCACCGGACTAAGCGCTTGGGAGAGTCCGATGCAACAGTACAACACCGGATACGTTCCCCGCCCAGCGCGAGTCCTCCGTCTAGAGGAGGAGACGGACGTGAATTTAAATCAATAAATGACAGCTGTGGACATCACTGCCGTGGGGCCGGGAGCGGGAATGAAGAAAGGGAGCGGGAGAAGAGGAAAGGGGGGCTTAGGGAAGGCTTCTTGGAGGAGGTGGGCCTTCAATAAGGCTTTGAACGGGGGTGAGATAATAATAATGATGGTATTCGTTAAGCGCTGACCATTGGCCAAGCACTGGAGTAGGTACAAGGTCATCAGGTCGCCCCACACGGGGCTAACAGTTTTCACTAATAACGGTATTTGGTAAGCGTTTAATATGTGCCAAGCACCGGGGGAGATATGAATCTATACATTATTATGTTGCCAATTTGTACTTCCCAAGCGCTTAGTACAGTGCTCTGCACATAGTAACCGCTCAATAAATACGATTGATTGATTGATCAATCCTCCTCCAGGAGAAAGGGAGGCCCGCGGATTCGCAGACCCAGAGATAGTCGAGACGCCTTGTGGAGCTACGGAGCCAATTTAAATAAATTATTAATAAAAATGCTTCCAGGAATGACAAAACAGAGCCCTCACTAGCCAAAAAAAATATCCAAGCTCTTTATTTCTTTCTGGTATGAGGTTAGTTACACGTTTATTATTGTGATATCTGGACCGACGCCACCCAACCTTGATTTCTATCCATCCATCAATCAATCAGTCAATCATCCGTCACTTGCCTGCTGTGTGCGACTTTGGGCAAGTCACTTCACTTCTCCGGGCCTCAGTTCCCTCATCTGGAAAATGGGGATAAAGACTGTGAGCCCCCCGTGATCACCTTGTATTTACCCCAGCGTTTAGAACAGTGCCTGGCACTATTAACTGCATAACAAATACCATCATCATCATTATTATTATTATTAGAAGATTTATTGAGCACTTACTGTGTGCAGACCACCGAGCGCTTTAGCACAGTGCCCGGCGCACCATGAAAACGACTGAGCGCTGGCAAATTGGGTTTAGCACTTAAATACCATCATCATTATTGTTACTATTATTATTATTAACAAATACCATCATTATTATTTAAAAATACCATTGTTAATAATAATAACAAATACCATCATCCTCACCAAGCGCTTAGTACAGTGCCTGGAAACAATCGATATGACTGAGCGCTGGGGAGGATACCGGCAAATTGGGGTTAGCACTTAAAGACCATCATTATTATAATCATTATTATTATTAACAAATATCAGTGTTATCATTAATAATAATCATTATTAGTATTTAAAATACTTATTGTTATTAGTAATAATAACAAATAGCATCATTCTCACGAAGCGCTTAGCACAGTGCCCGGCACACCATGAAAACAACTGAGCCCTGGCAAGTTGGGTTTAGCGCTTCACAAAGAACCATCATTATTATTATCATCATTATTCTTAACAAATAGCGCCATCATTAATAATAATTATTGTGTAATATACTTATTGTTATCATTAATAATAAAAAATAGCATCATTCTCACGAAGCGCTTAGCACGTGCCCGGCACACCATGAAAACGAGTGAGCACTGGCAAATTGGGTTTAGCGCTTACGAAGACCATCATTATTATTATCAAATATCAGCGCCATCATTAATAATAATTATTATTTAAAATACTTATTGTTATTATTAATAATAACAAATAGCATCATTCTCACGAAGCGCTTAGCACAGTGCCCGGCACACCCTGAAAACAACTGAGCGCTGGCAAATTGGGTTTGGCACTTCACAAAGACCATCATTATTATCATCATCGTTATTATTAACAAATATCATTGCCATCATTAATAATAATTATTATTTAAAATACTTATTATTATTATTATTAATAACAAATAGCATCATTCTCACGAAGCGCTTAGCACAGTGCCTGGCACACCCTGAAAACGACCGAGCGCTGGCAAATTGGGTTTGGCACTTCACAAAGACCATCATTACTATCATCATCATCATCATTATTAACAAATATCAGCCCCATCAGTAATAATAATCATTATTGTCATTTAAAAATACTTCTTATTGTTCTTAATAACAGTAACAAATCGCATCATTCTCACAAAGCGCTCAGCACAGTGTCCGGCACACCCTGAAAACGACTGAACGCTGGCGAATTGGGTTTGGCACTACACAGATACCATCATTATCATCACCAAATATCAGCGCCATCGTTAATAATCATTACTATTATTTAAAAATACTTATTATTAATAATAGTAACAAATCGCATCATTCTCACGAAGCGCTCAGCACAGTGTCCGGCACACCCTGTAAACAACTGAGCGCTGGCGAATTGGGTTTGGCACTTCACAAATACCATCATTATCATCACCAAATATCAGCGCCATCGTTAATAATCATGACTACTATTTAAACCTACTTATTGTTCTTAATAACAGTAACAAATCGCATCATTCTCACGAAGCGCTCAGCACAGTGTCCGGCACACCCTGAAAATGACTGAGCGCTGGCGAACCGGGCTTGGCACTTCACAAATACCATCATTATCATCACCAAATATCAGCGCCATCGTTAATAATCATTACTATTATTTAAAAATACTTATTATTATTAATAATAGTAACAAATCGCATCATTCTCACGAAGCGCTCAGCACAGTGCCCGGCCCACCCTGAAAACGACTGAGCGCTGGCGAATTGGGTTTGACACTTCACAAATACCGTCATTATCATCACCAAATATCAGCGTCATCATGAATAATCATTACTATTATTTAAAAATACTTATTATTAATAATAGTAACAAATCGCATCATTCTCACGAAGCGCTCAGCACAGTGTCCGGCACACCCTGAAAACGACTGAGAGCTGGCAAATTGGGTTTGGCACTTCACAAATACCATCATTATCATCAACAAATATCAGCGCCATCGTTAATAATCAGTACTATTATTTAAAAATACTTATTATTATTAATAATAGTAACAAATCGCATCATTCTCACAAAGCGCTCAGCACAGTGTCCGGCACCCCCTGAAAACGACTGAGCGCTGGCGATTCGGGTTTGGCACTTCACAAATACCATCATTATCATCACCAAATATCAGCGCCCTCGTTAATAATCATGACTATTATTTAAAAATACTTATTATTATTAATAATAGTAACAAATCGCATCATTCTCACGAAGCGCTCAGCACAGTGTCCGGCCCACCCTGAAAACGACTGAGCGCTGGCGAATTGGGTTTGGCACTACACAGATACCATCATTATCATCACCAAATATCAGCGCCATCGTTAATAATCATGACTATTATTTAAAAATACTTATTATTATTAATAACAGTAACAAATCGCATCATTCTCACGAAGCGCTCAGCACAGTGTCCGGCCCACCCCGAAAACAACTGAGCGCTGGCGAATTGGGTTTGGCACTACACAAATACCATCATTATCATCACCAAATATCAGCGCCATCGTTAATAATCATTACTATTATTTAAAAATACTTATTATTAATAATAGTAACAAATCGCATCATTCTCACGAAGCGCTCAGCACAGTGCCCGGCACACCCTGAAAACGACTGAGCGCTGGCGAACTGGGTTTGGCACTTCACAAATACCGTCATTATCATCACCAAATATCAGCGCCATCGTTAATAATCATTACTATTATTTAAAAATACTTATTATTAATAATAGTAACAAATCGCATCATTCTCACGAAGCGCTCAGCACAGTGTCCGGCCCACCCTGAAAACGACTGAGCGCTGGCGAACCGGGCTTGGCACTTCACAGATACCGTCATTATCATCACCAAATATCAGCGCCATCGTGAATAATCATGACTATTATTTAAAAATACTTCTTATTATTAATAATAGTAACAAATCGCATCATTCTCACGAAGCGCTCAGCACAGTGTCCGGCCCACCCTGAAAACGACTGAGCGCTGGGCGAATTGGGTTTGGCATTTCACAAATACCGTCATTATCATCACCAAATATCAGCGCCCTCGTTAATAATCATGACTATTATTTAAAAATACTTATTATTATTAATAACAGTAACAAATCGCATCATTCTCACGAAGCGCTCAGCACAGTGTCCGGCCCACCCTGAAAACGACTGAGCGCTGGGCGAATTGGGTTTGGCACTTCACAAATACCGTCATTATCATCAACAAATATCAGTGCCATCGTTAATAATCATTATTATTATTATTTAAAAATACTTCTTATTATTAATAATAGTAACAAATCGCATCATTCTCACGAAGCGCTCAGCACAGTGTCCGGCCCACCCTGTAGACGCCGGAGCCCCGGCGAATCGGGTTTGGCACTTCACAGGTACCCTCATCATTATTACTATTGTTGTTCTTAGTAGTGTTATGATTGTCGTCACCATCGTTAGTATTACTATTACTATCATTAGTATTACTATTAAGAAAACGTCCCAAGCGTTCAGTACAGTGCCCTGCACGCGGTAAGCGCCCCATAAAGACGATTGACTGACTGTAATGGGAGGGTGGTTGGGAGGAGGCGCTCAGGACAGTGTCCGGCCGGCAGTGGGCCGGCCTGGGGAGGCCCCGCCCCCCCTCCCCGCCCCTTCGCGGGGGCGGGGACTTGTTTGAACGCCCCTTCCTTGCGGTGGGTCGGTGGGCATGGCGGTCAGGCTGGGCCTGCGGCCCGTCCGGCGGGTCCTGGTCCGCTTCTGCCCCTTCCAGGACCGCGTGGAGGCCACCAGGTAACCCACCGTCGGGGTCGGGACTGTCTCTAGATATTGCCAATTTGTCCTTCCCAAGCGCTTAGTACAGTGCTCTGCACACAGTAAGCGCTCAATAAATACGATTGACGATGATGACCCGCGGGGTCTGGGTTCTAATCCTCCCCGGACCAACCGCCCACCCTCTCCGGGCCTCCGCCGTTAGCCGGTGTGGGAGGGCAACCCCATCACCTTGCATCCCCCCGAATAGGGCTTTGTCCTTCCCAAGCGCTTAGTACAGTGCCCTGCACACAGTAAGCGCTCAATAAATACGATTGAATGAATGAACAGGGCTTGGCACCTAGGAAGCGCCCAACAAATAGCATTATTGTGGTGCTTCTAGACTGTGAGCCCGTTGTTGGGTAGGGGCCGTCCCTCTATGTTGCCTACTGGTACTTCCCAAGCGCTTAGTACAGTGCTCTGTACACAGTAAGCGCTCAATAAATACGATTGAATGAATGAATGAACAGGGCTTGGCACCTAGGAAGCGCCCAACAAATAGCATTATTGTGGTGCTTCTAGACTGTCCCTCTATGTTGCCTACTGGTACTTCCCAAGCGCTTAGTACAGTGCTCTGCACACAGTAAGTGCTCAATAAATACGATTGGATGAACGAATGAACAGGGCTTGGCACCTAGGAAGCGCCCAACAAATAGTATTATTGTGGCGCTTCTAGGCTGTGAGCCCGTTGTTGGGTAGGGACCGTCCCTCTATGTTGCCGACTTGGACTTCCCAAGCGCTTAGTACAGTGCTCTGTACACAGTAAGCGCTCAATAAATACGATTGGATGAATGAATGAACAGGGCTTGGCACCTAGGAAGCGCCCAACAAATAGCATTATTGTGGAGCTTCTAGACTGTAAGCCCGTTGTTGGGTAGGGACTGTCCCTCTATGTTGCCTACTGGTACTTCCCAAGCGCTTAGTACAGTGCTCTGCACACAGTAAGCGCTCAATAAATACGATTGGATGAATGAATGAACAGGGCTTGGCACCTAGGAAGCGCCCAACAAATAGCATTATTGTGGTGCTTCTAGACTGTGAGCCCGTTGTTGGGTAGGGACCGTCCCTCTATGTTGCCGACTGGTACTTCCCAAGCGCTTAGTACAGTGCTCTGCACACAGTAAGCGCTCAATAAATACGATTGAATGAATGAACAGGGCTTGGCACCCAGGAAGCGCCCAACAAATAGCATTATTGTGGTGCTTCTAGACTGTCCCTCTATGTTGCCTACTGGTACTTCCCAAGCGCTTAGTACAGTGCTCTGCACACAGTAAGTGCTCAATAAATACGATTGGATGAACGAATGAACAGGGCTTGGCACCTAGGAAGCGCCCAACAAATAGTATTATTGTGGCGCTTCTAGGCTGTGAGCCCGTTGTTGGGTAGGGACCGTCCCTCTATGTTGCCGACTTGGACTTCCCAAGCGCTTAGTACAGTGCTCTGCACACAGTAAGCGCTCAATAAATACGATTCGATGAATGAATGAACAGGGCTTGGCACTTAGGAAGCGCCCAACAAATAGCATTATTGTGGGGCTTCTAGACTGTGAGCCCGTTGTTGGGTAGGGACCGTCCCTCTATGTTGCCTACTGGTACTTCCCAAGCGCTTAGTACAGTGCTCTGCACACAGTAAGCGCTCAATAAATACGATTGGATGAATGAATGAACAGGGCTTGGCACCTAGGAAGCGCCCAACAAATAGCATTATTGTGGTGCTTCTAGACTGTCCCTCTATGTTGCCTACTGGTACTTCCCAAGCGCTTAGTACAGTGCTCTGCACACAGTAAGTGCTCAATAAATACGATTGGATGAACGAATGAACGGGGCTTGGCACCTAGGAAGCGCCCAACAAATAGTATTATTGTGGCGCTTCTAGGCTGTGAGCCCGTTGTTGGGTAGGGACCGTCCCTCTATGTTGCCGACTTGGACTTCCCAAGCGCTTAGTACAGTGCTCTGTACACAGTAAGCGCTCAATAAATACGATTGGATGAATGAATGAACAGGGCTTGGCACCTAGGAAGCGCCCAACAAATAGCATTATTGTGGAGCTTCTAGACTGTAAGCCCGTTGTTGGGTAGGGACTGTCCCTCTATGTTGCCTACTGGTACTTCCCAAGCGCTTAGTACAGTGCTCTGCACACAGTAAGCGCTCAATAAATACGATTGGATGAATGAACGAATGAACAGGGCTTGGCACCTAGGAAGCGCCCAACTAATAGCATTATTGTGGTGCTTCTAGACTGTGGGTCTCTATATGTTGCCAACTTGTAATAATAATAATAATGATAGCATTTATTAAGTGCTTACTGTGTGCAAAGCACTGTTTTACACGCTGGAACTTCCCAAGCGCTTAGTACAGTGCTCTGCACACAGTAAGCGCTCAATAAATACGATTGAATGAATGAACGAATGAACAGGGCTTGGCACCTAGGAAGCGCCCAACTAATAGCATTATTGTGGTGCTTCTAGACTGTGGGTCTCTATATGTTGCCAACTTGTAATAATAATAATAATGATAGCATTTATTAAGTGCTTACTGTGTGCAAAGCACTGTTCTACGTGCTGGAACTTCGCAAGCGCTTAGTACAGTGCCCTGCACACAATAAGTGCTCAACAGATACGATTGAATGAATGAATGATTCTGCCGCCAGACACTGGACTAAGCGCTGGGGGACAGACTAGACAAGCAGCGTGGCCTAATGGCAGGAGCCCGGGCTTTGGGAGACAGAGGGCCTGGGTTCTAATCCTGCCTCCCCCTCTTGTCTGCTGGGTGACCTTGGGCAAGCCGCTTCATAATAATAATAATAATAATAATAGCATTTGTTAAGCGCTTACTATGTGCAAAGCACTGTCCTAAGCGCTGGGGGGGATGCAAGAGAAGCAGCGTGGCTCAGTGAAAAAGAGCCTGGTCTTTGGAGTCAGAGGTCATGGGTTCAAATCCTGACTCTGCCAATTATCAACTGTGTGATTTTGGGCAAGTCACTTAACTTCTCTGTGCCTCAGTTAACCTCATCTGTCAAATGGGGATGAAGACTGTGAGCCCCACATGGGACAGCCTGATCACCTTGTAAATTCCCCAACGCTTAGAACAGTGCTCTGCGCATAATAAGCGCTTAATAAATGCCATTATTATTATTATTGAGCGCTTACTATGTGCAAAGCACTGTCCTAAGTGCTGGGGGGATGCAAGAGAAGCAGCGTGGCTCAGTGAAAAAGAGCCTGGGCTTTGGAGTCAGAGGTCATGGGTTCAAATCCCGGCTCTGCCAATTGTCAGCTGTGTGACTTTGGACAAGTCACTTCACTTCTCTGGGCCTCAGTGACCTCATCTGTGAAATGGGGATGAAGACCGTGAGCCCCACATGGGACAACCTGATCACCTTGTAAATTCCCCAGCGCTTAGAACAATAGTAAGCGCTTAATAAATGCCATTATTATTATTATTAAGCGCTTACTATGTGCAAAGCACTGTTCTAAGCGCTGGGGGGATGAAAGAGAAGCAGTGTGGCTCAGTGAAAAAGAGCCCGGGCTTTGGAGTCAGAGGTCATGAGTTCAAATCCCAGCTCCGCCAGTTAGCTGTAGGACTTTGGGCAAGTCACTTCACTTCTCTGGGCCTCAGTTCCCTCATCTGTCAAATGGGGATGAAGACTGTGAGCCCCATGTGGGACACCCTGATCACCTTGTATCCCCCGCAGCGCTTAGAGCAGTGTTGGCACATAGTAAGCGCTTAACAAATACCATCATTATTATCATTACAAGGTGATCGGGTTGTCCCACGTGGGGCTCACAGTCTCCATCCCCATTTGACGGATGAGGTCACTGAGGCCCAGAGAAGTGAAGTGACTCGCCCAAGGTCACACAGCAGACGTTTGGCCGAGCCGGGATTAGAACCCACTCCCGAGGCCGGGCCCCTCCCCCTGAGCCGCGCCACTCCGCTCTGGGCCTCAGTTTCCTCATCCGGAAAGTGTGAGCCCCACGGGGGACAACCTGATGACCTTATATCCACCTCAGCGCTTAGAACAGTGCTTGGAGCATAGTGAGCGCTTAACAAATACCATCGTTATTATGATTAGGCCGTCTAAGCGCTGACCAGGCGCCAGACGCTGAACTAAGCGCCGGGGGACAGACAAGATAATAGTTATAATGCTTAGAACAGTGCTTGGCCCCTAGTAAACGCGTAATCAATACCGTCATTATTATTATTATTATTATCATCATCATCATCAATCGTATTTATTGAGCGCTTACTGTGTGCAGAGCACTGTACTAAGCGCTTGGGAAGTACAAGTTGGCAACGTATAGAGGCAGTCCCTACCCAACAGTGGGCTCACAGTCTAAAAGTCTAAATAATAATAATAATTATTTTATTAATATATTATAATATGATTTATATCATATCATATAATACATTACACATTACATATAACATATAATTATAATTATCATAATCATGATATTATAATATATCATGTATTGCATATGATATATTGTAATATCATAATTATAATTATTACAATCACAATAATATAATATAATAATAATTATATTGCTGCATCATGTATTATTTATTAATTATTAATATATTATCGATATATTATACTTATTTTGTATTGTTATAATTATATTATATAATAATGATATAGTGGCAATTATAATAGTAATAATTATAATATAATATTATAATAATAATAATAGCAATTATTATTATTATTATTTGTTAAGCACCTACTAGGGGCCAAGCTGTGTTCTAAGTGCTGGGATAAATACAAGAGCATCAAGTTGGACCCAAGCGCTCAGTATTTTTAATAATCATGGTATTTGTTAAGCGCTTACTCTGTGCCAGACGCTGTACTGAGTGCGTGGCTCAGTGGAAGGAGCCCGGACTTGGGAGTCAGAGGTCGCGGGTTCTAATCCCGGCTCCGCCATTTGTCTGCTGTGTGACCTAGGGCAAGTCACGCAACTTCTCTGGGCCTCAGTGACCTCAGCCGTGAAATGGGGATTGAGACCGTGAGCCCCACCGGGGACAACCTGATGCACAGTGCTTTGCACTAACAAATACCAACATTATCATTAGGGGAGACACAAGGTGATCGGGTGGCCGACTTGTACTTCCCAAGCGCTTAGTACAGTGCTCCGCACACAGTAAGCGCTCAAGAAGTAAGACTGAATGAATGAATTGTCCCTCTCCACTCCCGATCTGCTTAGAGAAGCAGCGTGGCTCAGTGGAAAGAGCCCGGGCTTTGGAGTCAGAGGTCGTGGGTTCGAATCCCGGCCCCACCACAAGTCTGCTGTGTGACCTTGGGCAAGTCACTTCACTTCCCTGAGCCTCAGTCCCCTCACCTGTAAAAATGAGGATTAAGACTGCGAGCCCCACGTGGGACAACTTGATCACACTGTATCCCCCCCCCAAGCGCTTAGAACAGTGCTTTGCACATAGTAAGCGCTTAACGGATGCCATCATCATCATCATCACCCCCATTTTCCAGATGAGGGAACTGAGGCCCAGAGAAGTGACTTGTCCAAGGTCACCCAGCAGACAAGGGAAAAATCGGGGATTAGGAACCGAGGTGGGTTCCCCGATAGTAATAATAATGATGAGGGCATTTGTTAAGCGCTTACTATGTGCAAAGCACTGTTCTGAGCGCTGTAGTAAGGTGGGGGTGAGCCCCTTGGAGAGCCTCGGTGACCCCAATCCTCCGCCCCGGCCCCCCAGGGCTGTGTTGCAGACGCTGAGCAGTGAGAAAGTGCGCGCCTCCAACCTCAACTGCTCCATCCAGGTGGACGTCAGACACGACGGCTCCGCGCCCCAAGTAGACGTCCTCTTCGGTGAGTTGTTTGGACGGCGCCTCGATCAATCGCCTGTAGTCGTTCTCTCGGCCGTATTTACTGAGCGCTCAGTGAGCACTTGGGAGCTTGTTCAATCAATCGAATCAGTCGCGTTCATTCATTCGGTCTTAGAACAGTGCTTTGCACATAGTGAGCGCTTAACAAATGTCATTATTATTATTATTATTATTATTATTATTATTATTATATGATCCACGCCCTCGAGAGGCTTCCAGTCCAAAGGGGAAGACAGACATTAAAATAAATGACAGGTCGGGGTAACAGTAGAATATAAGTATATGGATATATATCCCAGACTGAGCCCCTTCCTTCCTCTCCCCCTCGTCCCCCCTCCATCCCCCCCATCTTACCTCCTTCCCTTCCCCACAGCACCTGGATATATGTATATATGTTTGTATATATTTATTACTCTATTTATTTATTTATTTTACTTGTACATATCTATTCTATTTATTTTATTTTATTAGTATGTTTGGTTTTGTTCTCCGTCTCCCCCTTTTCGACTGTGAGCCCGCTGTTGGGTAGGGACTGTCTCTCTATGTTGCCAATTTGGACTTCCCAAGCGCTTAGTACAGTGCTCTGCACATAGTAAGCGCTCAATAAATACGATTGATGATGAGGATGATGATGATGAACATCACAGACCCGTTCCCTGCCCACCACGAGCGGACGGTCTCGAAGGGGAGACGGACGTTAATCGAAATCAATAAGTGACGGATTTAGACAAGTCATTCAGTCGTATTTATTGGGCGCTTATCAGTCACGTTTATTCATTCGGTCGTATTTTTTGAGCGCTTAATAAGCGCTTGGGAGCGGACAGGATATGAATATATTGTACATATATATGTTTGTACATATTTATTACTCTATTTATTTTAGTTGTACATATCTATTCTATTTATTTTATTTTGTTAGTACGTTTGGTTTTGTTCTCCGTCTCCCCCTTTTCGACTGTGAGCCCGCTGTTGGGTAGGGACTGTCTCTCTATGTTGCCAATTTGGACTTCCCAAGCGCTTAGTACAGTGCTCTGCACATAGTAAGCGCTCAATAAATACGATTGATGATGAGGATGATGATGATGAACATCACAGACCCGTTCCCTGCCCACCACGAGCGGACGGTCTCGAAGGGGAGACGGACGTTAATCGAAATCAATAAGTGACGGATTTAGACAAGTCATTCAGTCGTATTTATTGGGCGCTTATCAGTCACGTTTATTCATTCGGTCGTATTTTTTGAGCGCTTAATAAGCGCTTGGGAGCGGACAGGATATGAATATATTGTACATATATATGTTTGTACATATTTATTACTCTATTTATTTTAGTTGTACATATCTATTCTATTTATTTTATTTTGTTAGTACGTTTGGTTTTGTTCTCCGTCTCCCCCTTTTCGACTGTGAGCCCGCTGTTGGGTAGGGACTGTCTCTCTATGTTGCCAATTTGGACTTCCCAAGCGCTTAGTACAGTGCTCTGCACATAGTAAGCGCTCAATAAATACGATTGATGATGAGGATGATGATGATGAACATCACAGACCCGTTCCCTGCCCACCACGAGCGGACGGTCTCGAAGGGGAGACGGACGTTAATCGAAATCAATAAGTGACGGATTTAGACAAGTCATTCAGTCGTATTTATTGGGCGCTTATCAGTCACGTTTATTCATTCGGTCGTATTTTTTGAGCGCTTAATAAGCGCTTGGGAGCGGACAGGATATGAATATATTGTACATATATATGTTTGTACATATTTATTACTCTATTTATTTTAGTTGTACATATCTATTCTATTTATTTTATTTTGTTAGTACGTTTGGTTTTGTTCTCCGTCTCCCCCTTTCCGACTGTGAGCCCGCTGTTGGGTAGGGACTGTCTCTCTATGTTGCCAATTTGGACTTCCCAAGCGCTTAGTACAGTGCTCTGCACATAGTAAGCGCTCAATAAATACGATTGATGATGAGGATGATGATGATGAACATCACAGACCCGTTCCCTGCCCACCACAAGCGGACGGTCTCGAAGGGGAGATGGACGTTAATCGAAATCAATGTGACGGATTTAGACAAGTCATTGTCGTATTGAGCGCTTATCAGTCACGTTTATTCATTCGGTCGTATTTTTTGAGCGCTTAATAAGCGCTTGGGAGCGGACAGGATATGAATATATTGTACATATATATGTTTGTACATATTTATTACTCTATTTATTTTAGTTGTACATATCTATTCTATTTATTTTATTTTGTTAGTACGTTTGGTTTTGTTCTCCGTCTCCCCCTTTTAGACTGGGAGCCCACTGTTGGGTAGGGACTGTCTCTCTATGTTGCCAATTTGGACTTCCCAAGCGCTTAGTACAGTGCTCTGCACATAGTAAGCGCTCAATAAATACGATTGATGATGAGGATGATGATGATGAACATCACAGACCCGTTCCCTGCCCACCACGAGCGGACGGTCTCGAAGGGGAGACAGACGTTAATCGAAATCAATGTGACGGATTTAGACAAGTCATTCAGTCGTATTTATTGAGCGCTTACTGTGTGTAGAGCACTGTACTAGGCGCGTAGAAGCGGTGTGGGGCCGGGAGGGGGGATGAATAAAGAGAGCGGGTCAAAAGGCGATGCAGACCGACGCGAATTTGACGGAGAAGCAGTGAGGCCTAGTGGGTAGAGCCCCGGGCTTGGGAGTCAGAAGGACCTGGGTTCAAATCTCGGCTCCGCCGTGTGACCTTGGGCAAGTCGCTTCACTTCTCTGGGCCTCAGTTCCCTCACCTGGAAAATGGGGATGAAGCCTGTGAGCCCCGCATGGGGCAACCCGATGCCCTTGTGTTTACCTCAGCACTTGGAGCAGTGCTTGGTACGGAGTAAGCGCTTAACAAATACCATCATCATTATTACTTATTTGAATAAATAAGTCATTTCTCACAAATAATTTATAAATATAAATATATATAATAATTTATAAAGGCATGTACATCAGCGCTGTTGGGGTTATGATGAAATGTCCAAAGGAGGTTGTTAATAATAAAATAATAATAATAATAATAATAATAATAATAATAATAATAGTATTAAGCGCTTACTATGTGCCAGGCACTAAGCGCTGGGGTAGATACAAGCAAATTGGGTCGGACACAATCCACCTCCCACGTGGGGTTCACAGTCTCAATCCCCGCTTTACTTGGGGGTCAGAGGTTGTGGGTTCTAATTCCGGATCCGCCACTTGTCCGCTGTGTGACCCTGGGCAAAAGCCACTTCATTTCCCCGGGCCTCAGTTCCCTCACCTGTAAAATGGGGACGGAGACTGGGAGCCCTTTCGGGGGACAACCTGTTGACCTTGTATCTACCCCAGCGCTTAAAACGGTGCTTGGCACATAACGGTGCTTGGCACGTAGCAAGCGCTTAACAAATGCCATTATATATATATATATAAATATATAATGGCATATTATATATATTTTATATATAATATTATACATAATATAATACATAATATTATACATATAATACATATATATGTATTATGTATGTATTATTATGTATTATGTATTACATATATATTGTTATATATTATTATTATTATATGTAATACATATGTATTATATATGTATTGTGTATGTATCATACACATAATACATAATATTATACATATAATATTACACACATATATAATATCTTCTAGATTATATATTATTTATGTTATATTTAATATGTAAATTGTATTATAATTATATTATATTTTTGTATATTATATAGACATATATATTTTAAAATATATTTTATGTATATACGTGATATATAGTATATTATATTTATATAATTTTTGTATGTTATATTTATATTACTTGTTAAGCGCTTATTTTATATATGTATACACATATATGTATGTATAAACAAAATTATCTCGTGTCTACTCCAGCGCCAAGTACAGCGTCTGGCACGTAGGAAGCTCATAACAAATACTACTGAAAATATACATATATACGCATATATATATATGCGTATATATGTATACGCATATACGTATATATGCGTATTATATATAATATACATATTATATATTATATTATATATACATTTATATAATATAATATATAATATTTATATAATATATATAAATATTTTAAAATTAAAACTTAAAATTTAAAATTTAAAATATATATGTTATATATATATATAAAATAAGCGCTTAACAAATACCATCATCATTATTATTATTGTGAGGTCACTGAGGCCCAAGATCCCCCAGCAGACAGGCGGCAGAGCCGGGATTGGAACCCATGACCTTCTGAATCCCAGGCCCAGGCTCTACCCACTGGGCCGCGCTGCTTTAATTCATTCAGCCGTATTTATTGAGCACTTACCGTGTGCAGAACACTGTAGTAAGCGCTTGGGTAGAAGCAGCGTGGCTCAGTGGAAAGAGCCCGGGCTTTGGAGTCAGAGGTCACGGGTTCAAATCTCCGCTCCGCCGATTGCCAGCTCTGTGACTTGGGGCAAGCCACTTCACTTCTCTGGGCCTCAGTTCCCTCATCTGTCAAATGGGGATGAAGAGTGTGAGCCCCCCCCACCGTGGGACAACCTGATCACCTTGTCGTCTCCCCAGCGCTTTGCACGTAAGAAGCGCTTAATAAAGGCCATCACTATTATTATTATTATTACAAGTTATATAGAGACGGTCCCTACCCAACAACAGAAAAGGTGATGCTCTGTGACTCAGTTTCTCCCTGCTTCCTCCCGCAGCGGACGGAGACCGCCTGATCCTGCGAGGCGCTTACCTCACGGCCCAGGAGATGCTTCAGGCGCTGGTCACTCGAATCCAGGCCAAGGAACAGCCCGAGGCGGACAAGAAGCCGGAGGGGAGGAAGCCGTGAAGCGGGAAGGGGCCCGCTTAGAACTCCATGTGGCACCTAATATGTTAAAATTAAATTAAAATGAAATTAGTTTGTAACCGTGCCAGTGCTCAGTACAGTGCCGGGGCGCATGGCAAGCGCTTAACCAACGCCATTTAAAAAAGATGGGCTCGTGTCTACTCCAGTGTCAGTGGGTCGGTTAATCGTATTTATTAAGGGCTTACTGTGAGCAGAGCACTGTGCTAAGTGCTTGGGAGAGGACAAAACAAGAATAAGAGAGGCAGCGAGGCTCAGTTGGGTAGGGACCGTCTCTAGATGTTGCCAACTTGTCCTTCCCAAGCGCTCAGTACAGTGCTCTGCACACAGTAAGCGCTCAATAAATATGATTGGGAGTCAGAGGTCGCGGGTTCTAATTCCGGCAACGCCGCTTGTCCGCTGTGTGACCCTGGGCAGGTCACTTCGCTTCTCTGGGCCTCAGTTCCCTCACCTGTAAAATGGGGATGAAGACTGGGAGCCCCCCGTGGGACAACCTGCTCGCCTTGTATCCTTCCCGGCGCTTAGAACAGTGCTTTAAACAAAGTAAGCGCTTAACGAATGCCATCATTATTATTATTAATGGAAAGAGCTCGGGTTTGGGAGAGAGGTTGTGGGTTCAAATCCCAGCTCTGCCAACTGTCAGCTGGGTGACTTTGGGCAAGTCACTTCACTTCTCTGGGCCTCAGTTCCCTCATCTGGAAAATGGGGATGAAGACTGTGAGCCCCCCGTGGGACAAAACGATCACCTTAGAACCTCCCCAGCGCTTAGAACGGTGCTTTGCATATAGTAAGCGCTTCATATATGCCATCATTATTATTAATATTATTACTGTAACCTCTCCAGTGTTTAGAACAGTGCTTGGCACATAGTAAGTGCTTAATAAATGCCATTATTATTATTATTAAGTCACAACTTCTCTGTGCCTCAGTTCCCTCATCTGGAAAATGGGGATGAAGACTGTGAGCCCCACAGGGGACAACCTGATCACCTTGGGACCTCCACAGCGCTTAAAACAGTGCTTGGCACATAGTAAGCGCTTCATAAATGCTATTATTATTATTATTATTATTATTATTATTATTGTTATTGTAACCCCCCCAGTGCTTAGAACAGTGCTTGGCACATAGTAAGTGCTTAATAAATGCCATTATTATTATTATTGTAACCTCCCCAGTGCTCAGAACAGTGCTTGGCACATAGTAAGCGCTTAATAAATGCCATCATCATTATTATTATTATTATAAGTCACATCACTTCTCTGGGCCTCAGTGACCTCGTCTGTAAAATGGGGATGAAGACTGTGAGCCCCACGGGGGACAACCTGATCACCTTGGAACCTCCCCAGTGCTTAAAACAGTGCCGGGCACATAGTAAGCGTTTAATAAATGTCATTATTATTATTATTATTATTATTATTGTAACATCCCCAGTGCTTAAAACAGTGCTTGGCACATAGTAAGCGCTTAATAAATGCCATTATTATTATTATTATAAGTCACTTCACTTCTCTGGCCTCAGTGACCTCATCTGTCAAATGGGGATGAAGACTGTGAGCCCCACGGGGGACACCCTGATCACCTTGGGACCTCCCCAGCGCTTAGAACAGTGCTTGGCACATAGTAAGCGCTTAATAAATGCCATCATCATTATTATTATTATTATAAGTCACATCACTTCTCTGGGCCTCAGTGACCTCATCTGTAAAATGGGGATGAAGACTGTGAGCCCAACGGGGGACAACCTGATCACCTTGGAACCTCCCCATACACATAGTAAGCGCTTCACAAATACCATCATCATCATTATTATCACAGTGCTTTGCACATAGTAAGCGCTTCACAAATACCATCATCATTATTATTATCACAGTGCGTGCTCTGCACATAGTAAGCGCTTCACAAATACCATCATCATCATTATTATCACAGTGCTTTGCACATAGTGAGCGCTTAATACCATCATCGTTATCACAGTGCTCTGCACACAGTAAGCGCTCAATAAATACGACTGAATGGTTGCTTAGCACTAACTGCTTCACAAATACCATCATCATTATTATCACAGTGCTTTGCACATAGTGAGCGCTTAACAAATATCATCATCATGATCACAGTGCTCTGCACATAGTAAGCGCTCAATAAATATGACTGAATGGGTGCTCAGCACTAAGCGCTTCACAAATACCATCATCATTATTATTATCACAGTGCTTTGCACATAGTAAGCGCTTCACAAATACCATCATCATTATCATTATCACACTGCTCTGCACATAGTAAGCGCTTCACAAATACCATCATCATGATCACAGTGCTCTGCACATAGTAAGCGCTCAATAAATATGACTGAATGGGTGCTCAGCACTAAGCGCTTCACAAATACCATCATCAATATTATTATCACAGTGCTTTGCACATAGTAAGCGCTTCACAAATACCATCATCATTATCATTATCACAGTGCTCTGCACATAGTAAGCGCTTCACAAATACCATCATCATTATCACAGTGCTCTGCACACAGTAAGCGCTCAATAAATACGACTGAATGGGTGCTCAGCACTAAGCGCTTCACAAATACCATCATCATCATTATTATCACAGTGCTTCGCACATAGTAAGCGCTTAACAAATATCATTATCATGATCACAGTGCTCTGCACACAGTAAGTGCTCAATAAATACGACTGAGTGGGCGCTCAGCACTAAGCGCTTCACAAATACCATCATCATTACTATTATCACAGTGCTTTGCACATAGTAAGCGCTTAACAAATATCATCATGATCACAGTGCTCTGCACACAGTAAGCGCTCAATAAATACAACTGAATGGTTGCTTAGCACTAACTGCTTCACAAATACCATCATCATTATTATCACAGTGCTTTGCACATAGTAAGCGCTCAATAAATACGACTGAATGGGTGCTGAGCACTGTGCTTGACGCCTAAAAAGCGCTTAACAAACTCCCCTGAGAAGCAAAACAACCTGCTGCTGCTGTGGGAGGCCCCCTGAGGAAAAGACTACAATTCCCAGAGTCCCCCGCGCGCGCGCGGGGGGGGGGGCAGCGCGCAGTGCACGCCGGGGGCGGTGTGCGCGGTGACGTCATCCGCACGCGCGGTGACGTTCTCGGCGCGCGCGCGCCCCCCCCGGCGGAAATCCGAAGGACACGTTGCGGTGAGCCCGGGGAGCGCGCAAGAACGCGCTATAACGCGGTAGAGCGCGCTACATTTGTTAAACGCTTACTATAATAATAATAATGATGGCATTTGTTAAACGCTTACTATAATAATAATAGTGATGGCATTTGTTAAACGCTTACTATAATAATAATAGTGATGGCATTTGTTAAACGCTTACTATAGTAATAATAATGATGGCATTTGTTAAACGCTTACTATAATAATAATAGTGATGGCATTTGTTAAACGCTTACTATAATAATAATAATGATGGCATTTGTTAAACGCTTACTATAATAATAATAATGATGGCATTTGTTAAACGCTTACTATAATAATAATAATGATGGCATTTGTTAAACGCTTACTATAATAATAATAGTGATGGCATTTGTTAAACGCTTACTATAATAATAATAGTGATGGCATTTGTTAAACGCTTACTATAATAATAATAGTGATGGCATTTGTTAAACGCTTACTATAATAATAATAATGATGGCATTTGTTAAACGCTTACCATAGTAATAATAATGATGGCATTTGTTAAACGCTTACTATAATAATAATAGTGATGGCATTTGTTAAACGCTTACTATAATAATAATAGTGATGGCATTTGTTAAACGCTTACTATAGTAATAATAATGATGGCATTTGTTAAACGCTTACTATAGTAATAATAGTGATGGCATTTGTTAAACGCTTACTATAATAATAATAGTGATGGCATTTGTTAAACGCTTACTATAGTAATAATAATGATGGCATTTGTTAAACGCTTACTATAGTAATAATAGTGATGGCATTTGTTAAACGCTTAGTATAATAATAATAGTGATGGCATTTGTTAAACGCTTACTATAATAATAATAGTGATGGCATTTGTTAAACGCTTACTATAATAATAATAACGATGGCATTGATTACTATGTGCCAAGCCCTGTTCTAAGCGCTGGGGGCACACACAAGGTGATCAGGTTGTCCCACGGGGGGCTGGCAGTCTTCATGTCCGTTTTACAGATGAGGGGACTGAGGCTTAGAGAAGGGACGTGACTTGCCCAAGGTCACAGAGCAGACGTGTGGCGGAGCGGGGATTCGAACCCATGACCTCGGGCTCCCGAGCCCGGGCTCTTTCCACGGAGCCACGGTGCTTCTGTATCTCCTTGTGTCCCTGGGTCTCTCTGTCTCACCTTACCTGTGTGTCTCTGCGTCTCCCTATCTCTGGGCCTCTGCCTGTCTCTGCGTCTCTCTTCTCTCTGCATCTCTCCTTGTGTCTCTGCGTCTCCCTATCTCTGGGCCTCTCCGTGTCTCTTATCTCTTCATCTCGCCTTGTGCCTGCGCCTCCCCGTCTCTGGGCTTCTCCGTGTCTCTCTTATCTCTACATCTCTCTCTTTGTGTCTCTGCGTTTCCCTATTTCTGGGCCTGTGTCTCATCTCTGCATCCCTTGTTGTATCTCTGTGTCTCTCTTCCTCTCCCTACCTGCACGTCTCTGTGTCTCCCATCTCTTGGCCTCCCCGTGTCTCTCTTACGTCTGCAGCTCTCTCTCTTTGTGTCTCTGCATCTCCCTATCATCTCTGGGCCTCTCCGTGTCTCTCGTATCTCTGCACCTTTTGTTGTATCTGTGCTTCTCCCTACCTGTATGTGTCTGCGCCTATCTCTGGGCCTCTCTGTGTTTATCTTATCTCTGCGTCTCGCCTCCCGTCTCTGCGTCTCCCTGTCTCTGAGCCTATCCGTGTCTCTCCTCACTGCACCTCTCTCTCCTTGTGTCTCTGCATCTGTCTCTGGGTCCCTGCCTCTCCCTGTCTCTGGGCCTCTCCGTTTCTCCCGGTGTCTCTCTTATCTCTGCCCCTCTCTATCTCTGTGTCTCTTTATCTCTGGGTGTCTCTGCCTTTCCCTATCTCTGGGCCTCTACTTTTCTCTCGGCGTCGCTGCTTCTATCTTTGTGTCTCTGTTATCTCTGTGTCTGTCTCTGGGTCTCTGACTCTCCATTCGTGTTCTCTGCGCCTCCCCGTCTCTGGGCCTTTGTGTTTCGGCCTCTCTGCCTCTCTCTCTGTGTCTCTCTTAACTCTGCGTCTCTCTCTCATTGCGTCTCTGCCTTTCCCTATCTCTGCGTCTCTCTGGGCGCCCCTGCCCCTCACTTTGTGTCTGTCTTATCTCTGTGCCTGCCTCTGGGTCTCTGCCTCTCCCTTCGTATTCTCCCCGTCTCTGGGCCTTTGTGCTTCGGCGTCTCTGCCTCTCTCCCTCTGTCTCTCTTAACTCTGCATCTCTCTCTCATTGCATCTCTGCCTTTCCCTATCTCTGCGTCTCTCTGGGCCTCCCTGCCCCTCACTTTGTGTCTCTCTTATCTCTGTGCCTGTCTCTGGGTCTCTGCCTCTCCCTTCGTGTTCTCTGCGCCTCCCCGTCTCTGGCTGGGCCTTTGTGTTTCGGCCTCTCTGCCTCTCTCTTTGTGTCTCTCTTAACTCTGCGTCTCTCTCTCTCATTGCATCTCTGCCTTTCCCTATCTCTGTCTCTCTGGGCCTCCCTGCCCCTCACTTTGTGTCTCTCTTATCTCTGTGTCTGTCTCTGGGTCTCTACCTCTCCCTTTGTGTTCTCTGCGCCTCCCTGTCTCTGGGCCTTTGAGTTTCGGTGTCTCTGCCTCTCTCTTTCTGTCTCTTTTAACTCTGCGTCTCTCTCTCTCTCGTTGCGTCTCTGCCTTTCCCTATCTCCGTGTCTCTCTGGGCCTCCCTGCCCCTCGCTTTGTGTCTCTCTTATCTCTGTGTCTGTCTCTGGGTCTCTGCCTCTCCCTTTGTGTTCTCCCTGTCTCTGGGCCTTTGTGCTTCGGCGTCTCTGCCTCTCTCTCTCTGTCTCTCTTAACTCTGCATCTCTCTCTCGTTGCGTCTCTGCCTTTCCCTATCTCCGCGTCTCTCTGGGCGTCCCTGCCCCTCACTTTGTGTCTCTCTTACCTCTGTGTCTGTCTCTGGGTCTCTGCCTCTCCCTTCGTGTTCTCCCCGTCTCTGCCTCTCTGTGTCTCTCTTAACTCCGCGTCTCTCTTTCGTTGCGTCTCTGCCTTTCCCCATCTCTGCGTCTCTCTGGGCATCCCTGCCCCTCACTCTGTGTCTCTCTTATCTCTGTGTCTGTCTCTGGGTCTCTGCCTCTCCCTTCGTGTTCTCTGCGTCTCCCCGTCTCTGCCTCTCTGTGTCTCTCTTAACTCTGCGTCTCTCTCATTGCGTCTCTGCCTTTCCCTATCTCTGCGTCTCTCTGGGCATCCCCGCCCCTCACTCTGTGTCTCTCTTATCTCTGTGTCCGTCTCTGGGTCTCTGCCTCTCCCTTCGTGTTCTCCGCGTCTCCCCGTCTCTGCCTCTGTGTCTCTCTTAACTCTGCGTCTCTCTCTCGTTGCGTCTCTGCCTTTCCCCATCTCTGCGTCTCTCTGGGCGTCCCTGCCCCTCGCTTTGTGTCTCTCTTATCTCTGTGTCCGTCTCTGAGTCTCTGCCTCTCTCTCTGCGTCTCTCTCAACTCCGCGTCTCTCTCTCTCCCGTTGCGTCTCTGCCTTTCCCCATCTCTGCTTTGTGTCTCCCTCATCTCCGCGTCCCCACCCCTCTCCATCTTCGCCCGTGCTTTTGTCCCCAGGATGGGCCGCCGCAGGGGCCGAGGGCCGGGTGGGCCGCGGCCCCCCGGACGCCGACAAGGAGAAGGAGCCGCCGCCGTCGCCGCCGCCGCCCGCCCCGAGGAAGGACCCGCGGGGTCGCGGGCCCCGGGGGTCCCGGCGGGGGTGGGGGCGCGGGGGTCTGGCCGTGGCGCTGGCGCTGGCCGTGGCGCTGGCGGTGGGCGGCGGCGGCGTGGCCTGGCACTGGACGCTGCGCCGGCAGCGGTGGCAGCGGGCGCTGAGCCTCCACCCGGCGCCCCCCGCGCTGCCCCCCGGCAGCTCCAGCCCCGCCGTCTCCCCCGACCTCTTCTGGGGCACCTACCGGCCCCACGTCCTGTTCGGCATGAAGACCCGCAGCCCCCGCAGCCTCGTCACAGGTGGGCACCGACGCCCGCGGGCGCTGGGGTGGGCGGCCGCCGGTCCCTGCCCCCCGCGGGGCTTCGCCCCCGTTTCCCAGCTGAGGGTCGCACGCGGCGGAGCCGGGGGCCGGGCACCGCGCCGAGCGCGGGCGTAGGTACCCGCCGATCACGTTGGCCGCCGAGCCGGCCCCGCGTGGGGCCTCCGCCCCCGGTCTGACAGGTGAGGAAACTGAGGCACGGTCGCCGAAGGTCACCCGGCGGCGGAGCGGGATTAGAACCCAGGTCCCAAGCCTGAGCTGTAGTCGCCAGGCCACGCTGCCTGCGTCGCCCACCGGGGCTGACGTGGCCGGTTTTCGGACACGCCGGGGGAGATACCGGCTGATCGAGCCCCGTGGGGCTCTCCCGGTCTTCGCTCCCATTTTACAGAGGAGGGAACCGAGGCCCAGAGGATAATAACAGTAACGACGGCGTTGGTGGAGCGCTTACTAGGTGCAAAGCGCTGGGAAGGGTGCGAGGCGATCCCACGTGGGCCTTCGTCCCCATTTTCCAGATGAGAAGCAACGTGACTCAGTGGAAAGAGCACGGGCTTTGGAGTCAGAGGTCATGGGTTCAAGTCCCGGCTCTGCCAATTGTCAGCTGTGTGACTTTGGGCAAGTCACTTCACTTCTCTGGGCCTCAGTTACTTCATCTGTAAAATGGGGATTAAGACTGTGAGCCCCACGTGGGACAACCTGATCACCTTGTAACCTCCCCAGCGCTTAGAACAGTGCTTTGCACATAGTAAGCGCTTAATAAATGCCATTATTATCAAGCGCTTAGTACAGTGCTCTGCACATAGTAAGCGCTCAATAAATACGATTGATTGATTGATGAGGCCAGTGGGGCCCGGAGAAGGGAGGTGACTTGCCCAAAGGGCCGGGATTAGAACCCGTGACCCTTGGACTCCCGAGCCCGCTGAGCCACGCCGCCTCCGCTCCTCGAGACGAGGGGCTGAGCCGCGATGAGATTTTACGGCGAGGGTGAGGACGGTACCCGGTAAGCGCCGCCGGCGTGCCGGGCGCCGTTCGAAGCGCCGGGGGAGACAGGCGGCGATCGGGTCGCCGTCACGGTGCTCGCCCCCCCCGTTTTCCAGATGAGGTAACTGAGGCCCGGCCCGGGGTTCGAACCCACGGGCCGGCCCAGCGTGACGAGCGGGCGCGTCCCCGCAGGGCTGATGTGGTTGGCGCAGGAGCCG
This sequence comes from Tachyglossus aculeatus, assembly GCF_015852505.1. Classification (NCBI taxonomy): domain Eukaryota; kingdom Metazoa; phylum Chordata; class Mammalia; order Monotremata; family Tachyglossidae; genus Tachyglossus; species Tachyglossus aculeatus. The sequence continues at coordinate 133,879,456 of NC_052069.1, read as the reverse complement.
GGGGGCGGGCACCGGCTGCGCCACACGTGCGAGCAGAGCGAGGGGCTGGGCCCCTTCACCTGGGAGCGGCACGACGGGCGCAGCTTCGGCCGCCAGCGCATCCGCGACGGCCCGCTCCTCCTCACCACCGAGTTCCTCAAGCGGCCGGGCGGCCGCCACGGGGGCGACTGGAGCTGGAGGGTGACGGCCCGCACCCAGGTGAGCGCGCGGCGCCCGGCGGCGGGGGGACCCGCGGCGCCCGGGGGGGGACGCGCGGCCCGACGTCCCGCTCTCCCTCCCGGGCAGGGCGCGGGGGCCCCGGCGCTCCTGTCCCTCTTCTTCTACGCGGCCACGGACGGGCAGGGCCGGCTGCGGGCCGAGCCGGCGGCCGGGGCGCGCGGCCGCACCGAGGAGCTGGGGGACTTCCGCCTCACGCTGCTGCCGCCCACGGACGCGGACGGCGCCGAGCCCCGCCACGCCAGGTACCCGCCGCCCCCGCCCCGCGGGTACGGGGCCACTGGGCCGGGGTCCCCCCCGGGGGCTGACGGGGCCGGTGGCGTGTCTCCCCCGTCCCCTCTCGCCCAGCTACGACGTCTTCTCGGGGCCCAGCCCGGGGCTGCACCTGTTGACGGAGGCCGTGAGGAGCCGGCTGAGCCGCTGGGCCCAGCACCGCGCCCCGGGCGGCCCGGCCCGCCGCTACCTGGGGCTGGCGGGGGGCCCGGCCGCGGCGGCGGCGGAGGAGGAGGACGACGACGGGGACCCCCCGGCCCGCGGCCGGCTGCTGGTGCACCAGGTGACCCTGGCCCCGCCGGCCCGCGTGGAGCTGGTGTTCGAGTCGGGCAGCGCGGCCGCGGGGCGGCGGGGCCGGCTGGCCGGGGCGGCCCTGAGCGAGGGCCTGGCCCGCCGCGGGGCCGCCTTCGAGCGGCGCTTCGAGGCCGCGTTCGGGCTGGAGGCCCGCGGCCTGGGTCCCGCCGAGCGCGAGCTGGGCCGGGTGGCCCTGAGCGGCCTGCTGGGCGGCATCGGCTACTTCCACGGCCGCGGGCTGGTCCTGCCGGACCCCGGCGGCGAGGAGGAGGAGGAGGAGGAGGAGGAGGAGCGGGCCCCGGCGCCCTTCCCGGAGACGCCCCTGTTCACGGCGACGCCGTCGCGCTCCTTCTTCCCGCGGGGCTTCCTGTGGGACGAGGGCTTCCACCAGCTCCTGGTGCAGCGCTGGGCCCCGCGCATGAGCCGCGAGATGCTGGCCCACTGGCTGGACCTCCTCAACGCCGACGGCTGGATCGGGCGCGAGCAGGCCCTGGGCGACGAGGCCCGGGCCCGGGTGCCCCCCCGAGTTCCTGCCCCAGCGGGCCGCCCACGCCAACCCGCCCACCCTGTTCCTGCCCGTGGAGCGCATGCTGGAGGAGGAGGAGGGGGGGCGGGAGGAGGACGGGGCGGAGGAGCGGGAGGACTTCCTGCGCCGGGCCTTCCCCCGCCTCCTGGCCTGGTTCTCGTGGCTGAACCGCACGCAGGCCGGCCCGCGGCCCCTGTCGTACCGCTGGCGGGGCCGGGACCCGGCCTCCCGCCGCTTCCTCAACCCCAAGACCCTGCCGTCGGGCCTGGACGACTACCCGCGGGCCTCGCACCCGTCCCCCGAGGAGCGCCACCTGGACCTGCGCTGCTGGCTGGCCCGGGCGGCCGCGGTCCTGGCGCGGCTGGCCGAGCGGCTGCGGGCGGGCGAGGCGGCCGGGCTGCGGGGGCTGGCCGAGGCCCTGGGCCGGGAGGACGGGCCCCACGGCCTGGCCGCCCTGCACTGGGCCGAGGAGCTGGGCGCCTTCGCCGACTACGGCAACCACACGCCCACGGCGCGGCTGGTCCCGGCCCCGCCCGGGCCCCCGGCCCCCGGCGGGGGCCCCCCGCGGGCCCCGGGCCTGGTGCGGGTGGCGGGCCGGACGCCCCCGCGGCCGCGCTACGTGGACGCCCTGGGCTACGTCAGCCTGTTCCCGCTGCTGCTGCGCCTGCTGGAGCCCGGGTCGCCGCGGCTGGGCGCGCTGCTGGACGCGGCGGAGGACGGGGCCCGCCTCTGGACGCCCTACGGCCTGCGCTCGCTGGCCCCCGCCAGCCCCCTCTACGCCCGCCGCAACACGGAGCACGACCCCCCGTACTGGCGCGGGGCCGTGTGGCTCAACGTCAACTACCTGGCGCTGGGGGCCCTGCGCCACTACGGCGCCCGCGGGGGCCCGCACGCCGCCCGCGCCGCCCGCCTCTACGCGGCCCTGCGCCGGCACGTGCTGGACAACGTGGCCCGCCAGTACCGGGCCACGGGCTACCTGTGGGAGCAGTACGGCGACCGCGACGGCCGCGGCCAGGGCTGCCGCCCCTTCCAGGGCTGGACCAGCCTGGTGCTGCTCATCATGGCCGAGGACTACTGACCCGCCCGCCGGGCCCCGCTCTATTTTTCTACAATAAAAGGGGGAGGCCCCCCCCCTCACCGATCCCCCCGTCTCGATCCCGGAGCCTGGGGCCGGCGCGGGGAGGCGGGGAGGTCCCGGGGCCGCAGGCCGAGGCTGGCTCACGTCTCTTTAATAAGAAAGCGGGAACTAGAGGGGGGTGGTCCGGTCCGCGTCCCCCCGCCTTGGTTGCCGCTCAGCTCGGTCCGGGGACGGCGGTGAAACGGTGGGGTCGCGGTTTGTGCCCTCGAGTCCAGGGTGGGCCGGCTTACGGGGGGCGTCCGCCCCAAATCTAGGGGGGCCCGGGCGGCGGCCCCCTCAGAGGGACGGGGCCGGGGGGCCCGCCTTGCCGGGGTCCGCGTCCGGGCGGGGGCAGAGTTCGATGCCCGAGTCCCCGGTCGGGGGGCGGCGGCGGGCGGGGCCGGGCCCCTCGGCCGGGCAGAGGGCGGGGGGTGGGAGAGGCGCCTCTTCCCGCCCCCCCCCAGCCGCTGCCCGGGGGGTCCGAGGCAGGGGAGGGCGAGGGGGCGGTCCAGGGGGAGAGGCGGGGGCCGGGGCGCGGGGACGGGGGGCGGCCGGCGGAGCCGGGCGAGGCCGCGCTGTAGGGCGGGGGCGGGGTGCCCGGCCGCCGGGCCACGTCCTCGTAGGCCGGAAGCTTGTAGGAGGCCAGGAGACCTGCGGTGGGCACAGGGGGGTCGGCGAGTCGTTCCTCTGCGCTCCACGACCTCGTCCCCGCCGACCGCGAGCCCTGCGTGGGACCGGTCCGGCCCCCCGACAACCCGGGGCCCAGGGGGCGGGCGGGGTGGGGGCACTCACGCAGGTCGAGGAGCGAGGACGAGGCGGCGGCGGCGGCGGCGGCGGCCGAGCCTCGGTGGGCGCCGTGGTAGACGAGCAGGTTGATCTGGCGCTGGCGCTGCTGCTGCCGCAGGCGCAGCTTGGCGCGGCGGTGGCGCGCCGCGCAGCAGCAGCCGAACAGGACGAGGACGGTCCACAGCAGCCAGAACCCTGCGGGCGCGAGGGACGGGGGAGGGCGTCGGTCGGTGGGGTGGGCGGGCGGGCACGGGGGCGCGGGGACGCGGGGGGCACGGGGGACTCACACCACAGCTCGTAGTAGTAGGTGCAGCAGCCTGTCTCCCCGCAGCAGTGCCCGCTCTCGCAGACGTAAGGCCGCTCGCCGGCCCCCGCGCACAGCTCCCGGACCTGCGGGCGGAAGGGTGGGCACGCGGATCGCCCGTCGGCTCGCCGTGGGCCGTGCCCGCTCCGGCGCTCAGCACAGCGCTCCGCACGCGGGAGGCGCTCAGTAAATACGACCGAGAGAACGCTCGCCCGAGTGCTTAGGGCGGTGCTCCGCACACCGTGGGCAGCCCCCGTCTAATAATAATTTTGATATTTGTTAAGCGCTGTTCTAAGCGCCGGTGGTGGTGGGGATACATGGTGATCATGTATTTTTCGACTGTGAGCCCACTTTTGAGACTGTGAGCCCGCCCACTGTTGGGTAGGGACTGTCTCTATATGTTGCCAATTTGTACTTCCCAAGCGCTTAGTACAGTGCTCTGCACGTAGTAAGCGCTCAGTAAATACGATTGATGATGATGATCAGGTTGTCCCGAGTGGGGCTCACAGACTTAATCCCCGTTTTCCAGATGAGGGGACCGAGGCCCGGAGAAGCCAAGCGACCCGCCCAAAGTCACGCAGCTGACAAGCGGCGGAGCCGGGATAGCGTGGCTCAGTGGAAGGAGCCCGGGCTTGGGAGTCCGAGGTCATGGGTTCAAATCCCGGCTCCGCCAACTGTCAGCCGGGTGACTTCACTTTTCCGGGCCTCAGTTCCCTCATCTGCAAAACGGGGATTCATTCATTCAATCGCATTTATGGTGTGCAGAGCACTGTACTAATCAATCAATCGGATTTATTGAGCGCTTACTGTGTGCAGAGCACCGTACTAAGCGCTTGGGCAGTACAAGTTGGCAACATATAGATACGGTCCCTACCCAACAGTGGGCTCACAGTCTAGAAGTACTAAGCGCTTGGGAAGTACAAGGGATGAAGACGGTGAGCCCCCAGAGGGACAACCTGATCACCTTGCATCCTCTCAGTGCGATAATAAATGCAATTATCATTACAGTGAGCGCTTAACAAATACCATCATCACCATCATCATGTTGCCAGTTCTAGTGAGCGCTTAGCAAATGCTACTGTCATTATTCTAGTAAGCGCTTAACAAATACCATCATCACCATCATGTTGCCAGTTCTAGTGAGCGCTTAACAAATGCTATTGTCATTATTATAGTAAGCGCTTAACAAATACCACCATCACCATCATGTTGCCAGTTCTAGTGAGCGCTTAACAAATGCTATTGTCATTATTATAGTAAGCGCCTAACAAATACCATCATCACCATCATCATGTTGCCAGTTCTAGTGAGCGCTTAACAAATGCTATTGTCATTATTGTAGTAAGCGCTTAATACCATCATCACCATCATCATGTTGCCAGTTCTAGTGAGCGCTTAACAAATGCTATTGTCATTATTATAGTAAGCGCTTAACAAATACCACCATCACCATTATCATGTTGCCAGTTATAGTGAGCACTGAACAAATGCTATTGTCATTATTATAGTAAGCGCTTAACAAATACCATCATCATGTTGCCAGTTCTAGTGAGCGCTTAACAAATGCTATTGTCATTATTATAGTAAGCGCTTAGCAAATACCATCATCATCACCATCATCATGTTGCCAGCTTGTACTTCCCAAGCGCTTTGTCAGTAAGGACGATTGAATCAATCGTATTTACTGAGCGCTTACTGTGTGCAGAGCACTGTACTAAGCATACCATCATCACCATCATCATGTTGCCAATTCTAGTGAGCGCTTAACAAATGCTACTGTCATTATTATAGTAAGCGCTTAGCAAATACCATCATCACCATCATCATGTTGCCAGTTCTAGTGAGCGCTTAACAAATGCTATTGTCATTATAGTAAGCGCTTAACAAATACCATCATCACCATCATCATGTTGCCAGTTCTAGTGAGCGCTTAACAAATGCTATTGTCATTATTATAGTAAGCGCTTAATACCATCATCACCATCATCATGTTGCCAGTTCTAGTGAGCGCTTAACAAATGCTATTGTCATTATTATAGTAAGCGCTTAACAAATACCATCACCATCACCATCATCATGTTGCCAGCTTGTACTTCCCAAGCGCTTTGTCTGTCAGTAAGGACGACTGAATCAATCAATCATATTTATTGAGCGCTTACTGTGTGCAGAGCACTGTACTAAGCACACCATCATCACCATCATGTTGCCAGTTATAGTAAGCGCTTAACAAATGCTATTGGCATTATAGTAAGCGCTTAATACCATCATCATGTTGCCAGTTATAGCGAGCGCTTAACAAATGCTATTGTCATTATTATAGTAAGCGCTTAGCAAATACCATCACCATCACCATCATCATGTTGCCAGCTTGTACTTCCCAAGCGCTTTGTCTGTCAGTAAGGACGATTGAATCAATCAATCGTATTTATTGAGCACTTACTGTGTGCAGAGCACTGTACTAAGCACACCATCATCACCATCATGTTGCCAGTTAAAGTAAGCGCTTAACAAATGCTATTGTCATTATAGTAAGCGCTTAATACCATCATCATGTTGCCAGTTATAGCGAGCGCTTAACAAATGCTATTGTCAGTATTATAGTAAGCGCTTAGCAAATACCATCATCATCATCATCATCATCATGTTGCCAGCTTGGACTTCCCAAGCGCTTAGTCCATCAGTAAGGATGATTGAATCACTCAATCAATTGTATTTATTGAGCGCTTACTGAGTGCAGAGCACTGTACTAAGCATACCATCATCATGTTGCCAGTTCTAGTGAGCGCTTAACAAATGCTATTGTCATTATTATAGTAAGCGCTTAACAAACACCATCATCATCACCATCATCACGTTGCCAACTTGTACTTCCCAAGCATGTAGTCCATCAGTCAAGACGACTGAAGGAATGCCTATCATCGAGAAGCAGCGTGGCTCAGCGGTGAGGGCCCGGGCTTTGGAGCCGGAGGTCACGGGTTCGAATCCCGGCTCCGCCGCTTGTCTGCTGTGTGACCTTGGGCGAGTCCCTTGGCTTCTCTGCGCCTCGGTCACCTCGTCTGTAAAATGGGGGTTGCCCACGTGGGCCAACCTGATGGCCTTGTAGCAATCAATCAATCGTATTTATTGAGCGCTTACTGTGCTTCAAGCGCTTAGCAAATACCATCATCATCAATCGTATTTATTGAGCGCTTACTGTGTGCAGATCGCTGTACTAAGCGCTTGGGAAGTCCAAGTTGGCAACATAGAGAGACAGTCCCTACCCAACAGTGGGCTCCCAGTCTAAAAGTATCCCCCGCCAAGCGCTTAGCGCAGTGCTTGGCACCATAGGAAGCGCTTATCAAATGCCATCATTATTATTATTATGACTTCAGTCCTATTTACTGAGCGGTGGTCGACTTTTCCCGCCCGGGTTTGGGGGTCCCCCATCCAAGGGAGCGACCGGCTGTCCCCGTGGCAACAGCCGTTGCCATGGCGACAGGTACCTGTCGCTGTGGGGCCTGCGGGGCCCCCCGGGCTTGGTGGGAGCCGTTGGGGGCCCCGGGCGGCTCCATGGCGTCGCCCACTACAGCCTCGACCGGCCCGGGCCCGTCGTCTCCTCCTCCTCCTCTTCTTCCTCCTCCTCCTCAGCAGCCTCCATGATGAGGCCCTCCCTGCCCGCCGCCCTCAGGGCCGCCATCGCGGGGCGGCCAATCAGCGCCCGCCGCCGGCCGGCCGGCCAATGGGAGCCGCCCGCCGCGCTGTCAATCAACCCGCCCGGCCCCGCAGACAAAGGCGGTGTCCGGGCCCCGCCCTCCCCGCCAGACAGGCAGCTCCCGCGGCCAATGGCGGCGCCGCGCGGCCGCCCGCCAGCCAATCGGAGCCCCGAGGGGGGCCGGCCCGCGCCCCATTGGCTCCCGGCCCTAGGCAACAGGGGGGCAGGCGGGGCTGGATTGGCTGCCGCGACGGCGACGCCCGAAGCCGAGCCGAGTGGAGCCGAAGCCGAGTCGAGTCCAGACGAGTGGAGCCGAAGCCGATCCGAGTCCAACCGAGTGGAGCCGAAGCCCGGACGAGCCCAGCCGAGTGGAACCGAAGCCCGGACGAGCCCAGCCGAGTGGAGCCGAAGCCCGGACGAGCCCAGCCGAGTGGAGCCGAAGCCCGGACGAGCCCAGCCGAGTGGAGCCGAAGCCTGGACGAGCCCAGCCGAGCGAAGCCGAAGCCTGGACGAGCCCAGCCGAGTGGAGCCGAAGCCGAGCCGAGCCCGGAGCATCCTATTTAATGGGGCGCCCTGTGAGGAAGGGTCTGTGGCGGGGCCGGGGTCCCTAGGAGGCGGCGGACAGCTGCAGGTTTCGGCGGTAGCACTGGAGGCTGCACAGGGGCCGCCCCGTGCGGGGCGCAGGCGTAGCGGCGCGGGTTGGGGCAGCCGGGCACGGCGCAGGTCGCGGCGGGGGGCGCGGGGGCCGGGGCGCGGGGGCCGGGGGTCCGCGCCCCGGGCGGGAAGGACAGGCTGGCCCCGCGGGGCCCGCTGCGGTAGCGCACGGTGGGGGCCGGGGCCGGGGCGCGGTGGCGCGGGGTGGTGGGGGTCCCCGGCCGCCCCGCCGCGGGCCGCCCCCCGGCCGCGGGCCCCCGGCGGCCCGGTCTTGGTCAGCCGCTCGATGGTCTGGTTCTTGTGCTCCTCGGCCCGCCGGGCCGCCTGCAGCCGCCGCTTCCGGGCCCGCTCCTCGCGCTTCAGCAGCATCTCCTCCGTCAGCGCCGGGCCCGGCCCGGGGACCGCGGGACCCCCGGCCAGCGGGCCGGGCCGCGGGGGCGACGCCCGGCTCCGCGCCTTCTGCAGCAGGGCCCTCTGCGACACGACGGACCCCGGGCGTCAGCGGGAGGGCCGCGGCCCCCCCGCCCGGGAGCCCCCCGACCCCCGCGCCGCCCGCCTACCTGCCGGGCGGTGAGGAGCCGCTCGTCGATCTCCTTCTTCAGGTCGCCGTTGTCGTCCAGTTCGCCCTTCTCCAGGGCCTCCAGCCAGCGCTCCTCCTCCTCCTCCTCCTCTTCCTCCTCTTCATCGCCGGCCAGCTCGCGCAGCGGGGACGGAGACAGGTTGCTGTCCTCGTCTACGAGGCCCAGGCGCGGGGTCAGCCTCCCGGGGACGCCCGCCGCCCGTCTCGGGCGGTCCGTCACCCCCGTTTACAGACGAGGAGACCGAGGCCCGGAGAAGTGACCCGCCCGAGGCCGCACCGCGGGCGAGCGGCAGGTCCGGGAGGGGAACTCGGGTCCTTCTGACTCCCACGCTCTAACCACCGGCCCACACTGCTTCTCCAGAGATGCGAGGGAGGCGTCGGAAACCTCGTATCTTCCCGAACGGTGCTCGGCCCGTAGTAAGCGCTTAACAGATGCCATCGCTATTATTACTAGATGGAAATCTTACACGCTGTTTATTTAGATCAGTGCCCGTCTCCCCCTCTAAGCTCTAAGTTCGTCCCGGGCAGGGAAGGTGTCGGCCGGCTGACCCGATTGTTTCGTCCTCTCCCGAGCGCTCGGTACCGTGCTCCGCACATGCTGGGTGCTCAATAATTACCAGGAATTGACTGATTGATTAATGGGGCGGGGGGAGGGTTGTGAGCATTGGACCCTACCCTGGGGGGCGGGGCAAGAGCAGGGACCTAGGGGTCGGAGGACCCGGGTTTGAAATCCGGCTCCGCCACGCACCTCGATCGCTAACCGGTCGATCGATTAATCGATGGGATTTATTGAGGAATCCCCGCGTGCAGACTGCCGGATTAAGCGTTCTGAAGGGTGCCGTACAGTCGGTAGAGCTAATCCCTGCCTCTGGGGAGTTTATGATCTAGTAGGGGTTGCTCAAGGTTCAGTTCTTGGTCCCCTTCTGTTCTCCATTTACACTCACTCCCTTGGTGACCTTATTCGCTCCCACGGCTTCAACTATCATCTCTACGCTGATGACACCCAGATCTCCATCTCTGCCCCTGCTCTCTCCCCCTCTCTCCAGGCTCGCATCTCCTCCTGCCTTCGGGACATCTCCATCTGGATGTCTGCCCGCCACCTAAAACCCAGCATGTCCAAGACTGAACTCCTGGTCTTCCCTCCCAAACCCTGCCCTCTCCCTGACTTTCCCATCTCTGTTGACGGCACTACCATCCTTCCCGTCTCACAGGCCCGCAACCTTGGTGTCAGCCTCAACTCCGCTCTCTCGTTCACCCCTCACATCCAAGCAGTCACCAAAACCTGTCGGTTTCAGCTCCGCAACATTGCCAAGATCCGCCCTTTCCTCTCCATCCCAACCGCTACCCTGCTCATTCAAGCTCTCATCCTATCCCATCTGGACTACTGCATCAACCTTCTCTCCGACCTCCCATCCTCGTGTCTCTCCCCACTTCAATCCATACTTCACGGTGCTGCCCGGATTGTCTTTGTCCAGAAAGGCTCTGGGCATGTTGCTCCCCTCCTCAAAAATCTCCAGTGGCTACCAATCAACCTACGCATCAGGCAGAAACTCCTCACCCTGGGCTTCAAGGCTGTCCATCCCCTGGCCCCCTCCTACCTCACCTCCCTTCTCTCCTTCTCCGGCCCAGCCCGCACCCTCCGCTCCTCCGCCGCTAATCTCCTCACCAGGCCTCGTTCTCGCCTGTCCCACCGTCGACCCCCGGCCCACGTCATCCCCCGGGCCTGGAATGCCCCCAATCCCTCTGCCCATCCGCCAAGCTAGCTGTCTTCCTCCCTTCAAGGCCCTACGAAGAGCTCACCTCCTCCAGGAGGTCTTCCCAGACTGAGCCCCCTCCTTCCTCTCCCCCTCGTCCCCTTCTCCATCCCCCCGCCTTACCTCCTCCCCTTCCCCACAGCACCTGTATATATGTATATATGTTTGTACATATTTATTACTCTATTTATTTTACTTGTACATGTCTATTCTATTTATTTTATTAATATGTTTGGTTTTGTTCTCTGTCTCCCCCTTCTAGACTGTGAGCCCACTGTTGGGTAGGGACCGTCTCTAAGTTGCCAACTTGTACTTCCCAAGCACTTAGTACAGTGCTCTGCACACAGTAAGCGCTCAATAAATACGATTGATTGATTGTACATATCTAGTCTGTTTATTTTACTTTGTTAATATGTTTGGTTTTGTTCTCTGTTTCCCCCTTCTAGACTGTGAGCCCACTGTTGGGTACGGACCGTCTCTAGATGTTGCCAACTTGTACTTCCCAAGCGCTTAGTACAGTGCTCTGCACACAGGAAGCGCTCAATAAATACGATTGATTGATTGTACATATCTAGTCTGTTTATTTTACTTTGTTAATATGTTTGGTTTTGTTCTCTGTTTCCCCCTTCTAGACTGTGAGCCCACTGTTGGGTACGGACCGTCTCTAGATGTTGCCAACTTGTACTTCCCAAGCGCTTAGTACAGTGCTCTGCACACAGGAAGCGCTCAATAAATACGATTGATTGATTGATAGGGGAGACGTGGTAGGCTAAATTACCTCTAGGAAGTACGGCAGAGTCTAATCGATCCCTCAGTGGTATTCACTGAGTACTTACTAGGCGCACGGCTCTGGACTAAGCGTTTAGGAGGGTCTAACGGAATCGGAAGACACGTTCCGTACATGTGTAACACGTACCTAGGCGCTGTGGGGATCAAACTGCTTAACGGGGACAGGATCGAGCGCTTCGGTGAGGCGGAAGGGAGGGCGAGTAGGTTAGTCAGGGAAGGCTTCCCGGAGGAGATGGGCTTTTTAGTAGGGCCCTGACTGCCGTGTGACCCGGCGCAAGCCACTCAACTGCTCTGTGCCTGAGTTTCCTCATCTGTAAAACGGGGATTGGGTGCTGCCCTCCCTCCCGCTTAGGCCGTGAGCCCCGTGAGGGGCGGGGACCGGGTCCGCCCCGATGACCCCGTGTCTGCCCGAGCGCTCGGCGCAGGGTGAGCGCTTAACAGGTACCATAGCGATGATGGTTATTACTGTGTCTCTCACCCAGCCAGGCTCGATACTGCTCGATGGGGACGCCCTCCATGGGCTCTTCGTCGTCCAGGACGTTGAGGGGAGAAGGCGAGCGGGGTCCCCCGGGCATCACTGTGAAGGTGGGCACGCTGTGGAGGGCCCAAGAGGAGGCGTCAGGTCAGCCCAGCGTCCTAGCCCTCGGGGCTCCCTTCCCCCAGAACCCGGGCTCCTGCCCGGACCTGCCCACCCCGCCACCTCCGACCTCTTCCCCGGCGCGAGCTCTCTGCACAAAGCTTCCTCCCGGCTTCCTACCTGAGAGCGTTCAGAGTGGAAGAATCGGTCCACACGACCCCTCTTCAGTCCTTTCTCCAGCTCCCCCTTCCATCCGCCTTCTCCTCCCCTTCCTTTCCTAATCCTCCTCTTCCTCACCTACTACTCCTCCTCTTCCTCACCTTCCTCCTCCTCTACTTCTGCTCTTCCTCTCCTCCTCCTCCTGCTCATTCTCCCCTGCCTCTCCTCCCTCCCTTTCTATCTCCTCCACCTCTCCTTCTACCCCCTCCTCCTCCTCCTCATCCCTCCTCCCTCTCCTTCCCCCCTTCTCCTCTCCCCTCTTCTCTTCTTTCTCATCTCCCCCTCCTTCTCCCCCTTTTCCCTCTTCCCCTTCTCTTCTTCCTCATCCCCCTCCTCCCTCCTTTTCTCCTCCTCCCCTTCTCTCCCTCTCATTCCCCTCTCGCTTTCCTTCTCCTCCTGCTCTCCCCGTTCTTCCCCTTCTCTTCCTCCTCATCCCTCTCTCCCTCTCCTCCTTCCCTCGTCTCCCCCTTCTCCTTCTCTCCCCTCTTCCCCTTTTCTTCCTCATCCCCTCTCCCTCCTCTCCTTCTCCTCTCCCTCTCCTCCTTGTCTCCGTCTTTCTCCTCCTCCTCACCCCTTCTTCCCCTTCTTCTCCTCTCCCTCGCCTCCTTCTCTCCCCTCTCCTCTTCCTCCCCCTCTCCTCCTCACCCCTTCTTCCCCTTCTCCCTCTCCTCTCCCTTCTCCTTCTCCACTCCCTCACCTCCTTGTCTCCCTTTCTTTCTCTTCCTCCTCCTCCTCACCCCTTCTTCCTTCTCCCTCTCCTCTCCCTTCTCCTTCTCCACTCCCTCACCTCCTTGTCTCCCTTTCTTTCTCTTCCTCCTCCTCCTCACCCCTTCTTCCCCTTCTCCCTCTCCTCTCCTCCTCTTCCTCCCCCTCTCCTCACCCCTTCTTCCCCTTCTCCCTCTCCTCTCCCTTCTCCTTCTCCACTCTCTCACCTCCTTGTCTCCCTTTCTTTCTCCTCCTCCTCACCTACTTCCCCTTCTCCCTCTCCTCTCCCTCGTCTCCTTCTCTCTCCTCTCCTCCTCTTCCTCCCCCCTCCTCCTCACCCCTTCTTCCCCTTCTCCCTCTCCTCTCCCTTCTCCCCCTTCTCCACTCCCTCACCTCCTTCTCTCCCCTCTTCCTCCTCCTCTTCTCCCTTCTTCTCCTTCTCCCTCTCCCTTCCTCCACATCCCCCGACTCCTTCTCCTCCCTCCCTTTCTCTTTCTCCTCCTCCTTTCCCTCTCCTTGTTGCCCCCTTCCTCCTTCTGAGACTTTGGAGCCCAACGGCGACGGCCTCAGCCCGCCCACCCCCCTCCCCCGGCACCCCCGCTCACCTCTTGGTGCCCAGAATCTGCCCTCCCAATTTGATCTTGAGCTTGAGCTGGGGCTTGGCTGGACTGGCCCCCAGCGACGCCATGGGGAAGCCGTGCCCGGGCCCAACCGAGCCCGCTGCCGCCGCCGCCGCCGCCACCTCCTCCTGGTGATGCTTCTTCTTGTGCTTCTTCTTGTGTTTCTTGTGCTTCTTCTTGTGGCTGCCGCCATGGCCGCCAGCCTCAAACTCATCTGTGGAGGGGTGGGCGGTCAGAACAACCCGGCACACAGCCAACAGCCCCCCGCCGGCCCTGAGGTGCTCACCCTTGGCACCGCAACCACTCGATCCATCAGTGGTATTTCGTGGGCACTCACTATGTGCGGAGCACTGTTCTAAGCGCTCGGGAAAGTCCAACGCGACAGAATCAGGAGACACATTCCCTGGCCCCTATGGAGCCGACAGTCTAGAGAGACGTTCTCTAGTCAGTCAACCAATGGTATTTACTGAGCGCTTAGTACGTGCAGAGCATTGCACTAAGCGCTCGGGAGAGTCCACTCCACCATAATTAGGAGACGCGTTCCCGGCCCACAGTGAGGTTACGGTGTAGCGGGGGGCTTGGGCTAGGCGTTCCCCCAGGAGCACCGGAATGGCGACCCCCAAGAGAAGTGGGGGGGGGCAGCACAGCCCTCTCTCTCCTCCCGCCCATCACCCCCCAACCTGCTCCTGGGGCTGGGAGACTGCAGGGGGTGAGACTGGAATGAAAGGGAGAGGGTCCGGGCCTCCCACGACCACCCTCCTCCTCCCCCCCCCACTCCCCCCTCCTCCTCCCTGCTCTTTCTCCTCTCCCCTTCCTCCTCCTCCTTCCCCCCACCATACCGCCTTCCCCCCTTCTTCCCCCTCCTCCCCTTCCCTCTTCTTCCTCCTCCTCCCCTTCCACCTCATTCATTCGATTGCATTTATTGAGTGTTTACTATGTGCAAAGCACTGTACTAAGCGCTTGGGAGAGTACAGAGCAAGAGACACATTCCCTGTCCACAACGGGCTGTCTAAGGTGTGACTCCCCCTCCTCTTCCTCCCTCCTCTTCCTCCTCTCCCCCTTCTCTCTCCCACCTCCTCTTCCTCTTCTTCCTCCCTCTTCTCTCTGCCTCTTCCTCCTCCCTCCTCTTCTACCTCCCTCTTCTTTCCCTCCTTCTCTCTCTTCCTCCTCCCTCTTCTCTCCCTCCTCTTCCTCCCTCTTCTCTCCCTCCTCTTCCTCCTCCCTCCCTTCTCCTCTTCTACCTCCCCCCTCCCTCTTCCCTCTCTCCCTCCTCTTCTACCTCCCTCTTCTTTCCCTCCTTCTCTCTCCCTCCTCCCTCTTCTCTCTCCCTCCTCCCTCTTCTCTCTCTCCCTCCTCTTCCTCCTCCCTCTTCTCTCCCTCCTCTTCCTCCTCCCTCTTCTCTCCCTCCTCTTCCTCACTCTCCCTCACTCTTCTGTCTCCCTCCTCCTCCCTCTTCTCTCTCTCCCTCCTCTTCCCTCTTCTCTCTCTCCCTCCTCTTCCTCCTCCCTCTTCCTCCCTCTTCTCTCTCCCTCCTCCCTCTTCTCTCTGCCTCGTCCTCCTCCCTCCCTTCTCCTCTTCTACCTCCTTCTTCTCTTCCTCCTCCCTCTTCTCTCTCCCTCCTCCCTCCCTTCTCCTCTTCTCTCTCTCCCTCCTCCCTCTTCTCTCTGCCTCCTCTTCCTCCTCCCTCCCTTCTTCTCTTCTACCTCCTTCTTCTGTCTCCCTCCTCCCTCTTCTCTCTGCTTCCTCTTCCTCCTCCCTCCCTTCTCCTCTTCTACCTCCTTCTCTCTCCCTCCTCCCTCTTCTCTCTCCCCCCTCCCTTCTCCTCTTCTACCTCCCTCTCCTCTCCGCCTCCTCTTCCTCCTCCCTCCCTTCTCCTCTTCTACCTCCTTCTTCTCTCTCCCTCCTCCCTCTTCTTTCCCTCCTTCTCTCTCCCTCCTCCCTCTTCTCTCTCTCCCCCTCCCTCTTCTCTCCCTCCTTCTTCTCTCCCTCCTCCCCTTCCTCCTCTTCTCTCTCCCTCCTCCTCCTCCTCTTCCCCCTCCCCCCTCCCCCTCCCTCTCCCTCCCTCCCCCTCCTCCCCCGTCTCCTCCCCCCCTCCGTCTCCCCCCGCGCTGTGCCGGTACCGGGCCGGGCCCCGTCCACGCCCCCGCGGGCGCCCCCGCGTCGCCACACTTTACTCATGGGCAGCAGGAGGAGGAGGACGACGAGGAGGAGGAGCAGGCACAAGAGTGGGACCGGAAGGGAGCGCGATAGGGGCGGACGGGGCACTTCCGGTTCCGGCCGGGGCCCGCCCTGCTCGGGTCTGGGGCCGGCGCGCCGGCCATGTTGGTGCGCGGCGGCCATGTTGGTGCGGGGCGGGCGGCCATGTTGGTGCGGGGGGGCGGCCATGTTAGTGCGGGGCGGGTGCGCCGCCCAAAGCCTTCCCCCGGGGAACACGCGCCGCGCGCGCGCGCTCCGACGGCCGGGCGCCTCCCTCTCACACCGCCCAGGACCCTCCACCGACCCTGCGCTAATAACTGTAATAATAGTGATGGCATTTATTAAGCTCCTATTATGCGCCAAGCACCGTTCTAAGCGCTGGGGAGATTACAAGGTGATCAGGTGGTCCCACGGGGGGCCTCCCAGTCTTCATCCCCATTTTACAGACGAGGGAACTGAGGCACAGAGAATGATAATAATTATAATGATAGCATTTATTAAGCGCTTACTATGTACCAAGCACTGTCCTAAGCGCTGGGGAGATTGCAAGGTGATCAGGTTGTCCCACGGGGGGCTCCCAGTCTTCATCCCCATTTCCCAGATGAGGGAACTGAGGCCCAGAGAATGATAATAATTATAATGATAGCATTTATTAAGCTCTTATTATATGCAAAACACTGTTCTAAGCGCTGGGGAGGTTACCAGGTGATCCCACGGGGGGCTCCCAGTCTTCATCCCCATTTCCCAGAGGAGGGAACTGAGGCCCAGAGAATGATAATAATTATAATGATAGCATTTATTAAGCTCTTATTATGTGAAGAGCACTGTCCCAAGCACTGGGGAGATTGCAAGGTGATCAGGTGGTCCCACGAGGGGCTCACAGTCTTCATCCCCATTTGACAGATGAGGGAACTGAGGCACAGAGAATGATAATAATTATAACGATGGCATTTATTAAGCCCTTATTATATGCAAAGCAGTGTTCTAAGCGCTGGGGAGGTTACAAGGTGATCAGGTTGTCCCACGGGGGGCTCCCAGTCTTCATCCCCATTTTCCAGATGAGGGAACTGAGGCCCAGAGAATGATAATAAGAACAATGATGGCATTTATTAAGCTCTTACTATGTGCAAAGCACCGTTCTAAGCGCTGGGGAGGATACAAGGTGATCAGCTTGTCCCACGTGGGGCTCACAGTCTTATAGAAGCAGCGTGGCTCAGTGGAAAGAGCCCGAGCTTTGAAGTCAGAGGTCATGGGTTCAAATCCTGGCTCTGCCAACTGTGTGACTTTGGACAAGTCACTTCACTTCTCTGTGCCTCAGTTCCCTCATCTGTAAAATGGGAATGAAGACTGTGAGCCCCGCGTGGGACAACCTGGTCACCGTGTAACCTCCCCAGCGCTTAGAACAGTGCTTTGCACATAGTAAGCACTTAACAAATACTATCATTATTGTTATTTTGTCGTCTGTCTCCTCCTTTTAGACGGTGAGCCTGTTGTTGGGTAGGGACCGTCTCTGTATGTTGCCGAGTTGTAGTAACAACAACAATAATAATAATGGCATTTATTACATGCTTACTATGTGCAAAGCAGTCAATCAATCAATCGTATTTATTGAGCGCTTACTGTGTGCAGAGCACTGTACTAAGCGCTTGGGAAGTACAAGTTGGCAATGAATAAATAAATAAATGAATAAATAAATAAATAAATAACAAATAAATAAATACGATTGATTGGGGTGGGCCGGGCTCCCAGCTGGCAGGGCCCCACCCCCCGGGGGGACAAAAAGCCCATTCATTCCTTCCTTCCTTCCTTCAATCAATCAATCAATCAGTCGTATTTATTGAGCGCTTACTGTGTGCAGAGCACTGTACTAAGCGCTTGGGAAGTACAAGTCGGCAACGTATAGAGACAGTCCCTACCCAACAGTGGGCTCACAGTCTAGAAGGGGGGAGACAGACAACAAAACAAAACACGTGAACAAAATAAAATAAATATAAATAGCAAATTCATTCATTCATTCATTCAATCGCATTTATTGAGCGCTTACTGTATGCAGAGCACTGTACTAAGCGCTTGGGAAGTACAAGCTGGCAACATTCATTCATTCAATCGTATTTATTCAATCAATCAATCGTATTTATTGAGCAGTTCCTGTGTGCAGAGCACCGGACTAAGCGCTTGGGAAGTCCAAGTCGGCAACCTATGGAGACGGTCAATCAATCAATCAATCAATCAATCATATTTATTGAGCGCTTACTGTGTGCAGAGCACTGTACTAAGCGCTTGGGAAGTCCAAGTTGGCAACACATAGAGACGGTCCCTACCCAACAGTGGGCTCACAGTCTAGAAGGGGGAGACAGACAACAAAACATATTAACAAAATAAATAAAATAAAATCAGCAGAAGTGACATGTACAAGTAAAATAAGTAAATACAATGAATAAATAAATAGAGTAATAAATACGTACAAACATATATACATATATACAGGCGCTGTGGGGAAGGGAAGGAGGTCAGGTTGTAATAATAATAACGCTAATGGCATTGGTTAAGTGCTTACTATGTTCTCTAAAGCCCTTACACAGTCATCATCATCATCATCATCATCAATCGTATTTATTGAGCGCTTACTGTGTGCAGAGCACTGGACTAAACGCTTGGGAAGTACAAATTGGCAACATATAGAGACAGTCATCATCATCATCATCATCAATCGTATTTATTGAGCACTTACTGTGTGCAGAGCACTGGACTAAGCGCTTGGGAAGTCCAAATTGGCAACATCTAGAGACGGTCCCTATCCAACAGTGGGCTCCCAGTCTAAAAGGGGGAGGTGCAGGACGAAACCAAACATACTGACAAAATAAAATAAATAGAATAGATAGGTACAAGCAAAATAAATGAATGAATGAATGAATGAATAAATGAATAAAAAAATAAATGAAGAAATAGATAAATAAATGAATGAATGAATAAATAAATAAATGAAGAAATAAATAAATAAATAAATAAATAAGTAAATGAATAAATAAATGAAGAAATAAATAAATGAATGAGTAAATAAATGAATGAATGAATAAATAAATGAAGAAATAAATAAATGAAGAAATAAATAAATAAATAAGTGAATGAATAAAAAATAAATGAAGAAATAGATAAATAAATAAATGAATGAATGAATAAATGAATGAGTGAATGAATAAATAAATGAAGAAATGAATGAATGAATAAATAAATAAATGAAGAAATGAATGAATGAATAAATGAATAAATAAATGAACAAATAAATAAATGAAGAAATGAATGAATGAATGAATGAATAAATGAATAAGTAAATGAATAAATAAACAAATAAACAAATAAATAAATAAATAAGTAAATGGATGAATGAGTAAATAAATGAATGAATGAATAAATAATGAAGAAATAAATAAATAAATAAATAAATAAATAAGCGAATGAATAAAAAATAAATGAAGAAATAGATAAATAAATAAATGAATGAATGAATAAATGAATGAGTGAATGAATAAATAAATGAAGAAATGAATGAATGAATGAATGAATGAATGAAGAAACAAATAAATAAATAAATAGATGAATGAATAAATGAATAAAAAATAAACGAAGAAATAGATAAATGAATGAATGAATGAATAAATGAATGAGTGAATGAATGAATAAATAAATAAATGAAGAAATAAAGAAAGAAAGAAATGAATGAATAAATGAATAAATGAATAAATAAATGAATGAATAGATAAATGAATAAATAAATAAATGAATAAGTGAATGAAGGAATAAATAAATAAATGAATGAATGAGTGAATGAATAAATAAATGAAGAAATAAATAAATAAATAAATAAATAAATATGTGAATAAAAAGAAAGAAAGAAAGAAAGAAAGAGAGAGAGAAAGAGAGAGAGAGAGAGAAAGAAAGAAAGAAAGAAAAAGAAAGAAAGAAAGAAAGAAGGAAAGAAAGAAAGTTCATTCCTTCCTTCCTCCCGCCCCCGGGCTCCTGGGGCCCGCACCCCTTTTGGGGGGCAGAGTCCCCAGGCCCCGTCCCCGGCTGTTGGGCAGGAGTTTGGGCCTGGGGGTGGGGGCTCGGCCCAGCCCCTGCCTCAGGGTCGGGGGGCTTCGCAGCCCCCCCAGCTTTGGCCTGCAGGCCTGGTCACTCCGCCTCCCTGGGCAGGGCCCGGGGGAGGGGCCGCAGGGGGGGGCGGAGGGGGCTGCTCTGAAAAGCCCTTTCTCCTCCCCAAGCTCGGGCCAGAGAAGCAGGCCTGGGCCTGGGGACCTCCAGTTTTGGGGACCACTGAGGGAGGGCCCCCCATCCCCCCCCCCCCCACCCCTGTCCGGCCATGGGGACCAACCTGGGCCCTGGCGGGGGTCTCCAGGGCAACCCCTCTTGGGCATCCCCCGCTCAGGCCGGCCCTGGGGGCTGGGGACCCCCCCAGAAGAGGAGGCCCGAGGAGATGCAGGACCGACTCCACATCCTGGAAGACCTCAACATGCTCTACATCCGGCAGATCGCCCTCAGCCTCGAGGTAATCAATCAATCATCAATCAGGCGTACTTATTGAGCGCTCCCTGTGTGCAGAGCGCCTAGTAAAGCCCCCCAAACCCGGCTCTCCCCTGCTCCACGATGGAGCCGTCTTTGAGACTGGGAGCCCACTGTTGGGCAGGGACTGTCTCTGTATGTTGCCAATTTGGACTTCCCCAGCGCTTAGTACAGTGCTCTGCACACAGGAAGCGCTCAATAAATACGATTGATGATGATTGACTGAGCGCTCACTATGTGCGGACCACTGGGCCCAGGCTGCCCCAAACCCATCCCACCCCCTGCCCACTTTTCCCACCCAGGGAGGGGGCCGCGGTATCTACTGAGCGCTCACTGGGTGCTTACTATGTGCGAAGCGCTGGGGGGGGGGGGATAGAAGGTGATCAGGTTGTCCCACGTGGGGCTCACAGTCTTAATCCCCATTTTACAGATGAGGTAGAGCCCCCTCCTTCCTCTCCCCCTCCTCCTCCTCTTCATACTTTTAGACTGTGAGCCCACTGTTGGGTTGGGACCGTCTCTATATGTTGCCAATTTGGACTTCCCAAGCGCTTAGTACAGTGCTCTGCACATAGTAAGCGCTCAATAAATACGATTGATTGTGATGATGATACTTCCCAAGCGCTTAGTACAGTGCTCTGCACACAGTAAGCGCTCAATAAATACGATTGAATGAATGAATCCCCCCCCGCCCTTCCTCCTTCCCTTTCCCACAGCACCTGTAGATATGTTTGTACATATTTATTACTCTATTTATTTTATTTGTACATATCTATTCTATTTTGTTAGTATGTTTGGTTTTGTTCTCCGTCTCCCCCTTTTAGACTGTGAGCGCTTAGAACAGTGGTTTGCACATAGTAAGCGCTTAACAAATGCCAACATTATTATTATTATTACGGATTTATTACTCTGATTTATTTTACTTGTACATATCTATTCTGTTTGTTTTATTTTGTTAGTATGTTTGGTTTTGTTCTCCATCTCCCCCTTTTAGACTGTGAGCGCCTAGAACAGGGCTCCAGCGCTTAGGACAGTGCTTTGCACATAGTAAGCGCTTAACAAATGCCCACATTATTATTATTATTACGGATTTATTACTCTATTGATTTATTTTACTTGTACATATCTATTCTATTTATTTTATTTTGTCAGTGTGTTTGGTTTTGTTCTCCATCTCCCCTTTTTAGACTGTGAGCGCTTAGAACAGGGCTTTGCGCATATTAAGCGCTTAACAAATGCCAACATTATTACTATTATTACGGATTTATTACTCTATTGCTTTATTTTACTTGTACATATCTATTCTATTTGTTTTATTTTGTTAGTGTGTTTGGTTTTGTTCTCCGTCTCCCCCTTTTAGACTGTGAGCGCTTAGAACAGGGCTCCAGCGCTTAGGACAGTGCTTTGCACATAGTAAGCGCTTAACAAATGCCAACATTATTATTATTATTACGGATTTATTACTCTGTTGATTTATTTTACTTGTACATATCTATTCTATTTATTTTATTTTGTCAGTGTGTTTGGTTTTGTTCTCCATCTCCCCTTTTTAGACTGTGAGCGCTTAGAACAGGGCTTTGCGCATATTAAGCGCTTAACAAATGCCAACATTATTACTATTATTACGGATTTATTACTCTATTGCTTTATTTTACTTGTACATATCTATTCTATTTGTTTTATTTTGTTAGTGTGTTTGGTTTTGTTCTCCGTCTCCCCCTTTTAGACTGTGAGCGCTTAGAACAGGGCTCCAGCGCTTAGGACAGTGCTTTGCACATAGTAAGCGCTTAACAAATGCCAACATTATTATTATTATTACGGATTTATTACTCTGTTGATTTATTTTACTTGTACATATCTATTCTATTTATTTTATTTTGTCAGTGTGTTTGGTTTTGTTCTCCATCTCCCCTTTTTAGACTGTGAGCGCTTAGAACAGGGCTTTGCGCATATTAAGCGCTTAACAAATGCCAACATTATTACTATTATTACGGATTTATTACTCTATTGCTTTATTTTACTTGTACATATCTATTCTATTTGTTTTATTTTGTTAGTGTGTTTGGTTTTGTTCTCCGTCTCCCCCTTTTAGACTGTGAGCGCTTAGAACAGGGCTCCAGCGCTTAGGACAGTGCTTTGCACATAGTAAGCGCTTAACAAATGCCAACATTATTATTATTATTACGGATTTATTACTCTGTTGATTTATTTTACTTGTACATATCTATTCTATTTATTTTATTTTGTCAGTGTGTTTGGTTTTGTTCTCCATCTCCCCTTTTTAGACTGTGAGCGCTTAGAACAGGGCTTTGCGCATATTAAGCGCTTAACAAATGCCAACATTATTACTATTATTACGGATTTATTACTCTATTGCTTTATTTTACTTGTACATATCTATTCTATTTGTTTTATTTTGTTAGTGTGTTTGGTTTTGTTCTCCGTCTCCCCCTTTTAGACTGTGAGCGCTTAGAACAGGGCTCCAGCGCTTAGGACAGTGCTTTGCACATAGTAAGCGCTTAACAAATGCCAACATTATTATTATTATTACGGATTTATTACTCTGTTGATTTATTTTACTTGTACATATCTATTCTATTTATTTTATTTTGTTAGTGTGTTTGGTTTTGTTCTCCGTCTCCCCCTTTTAGACTGTGAGCGCTTAGAACAGGGCTCCAGCGCTTAGGACAGTGCTTTGCACATAGTAAGTGCTTAACAAATGCCAACATTATTATTATTATTACGGATTTATTACTCTATTGATTTATTTTACTTGCACATATCTATTCTATTTATTTTATTTTGTTAGTGTGTTTGGTTTTGTTCTCCGTCTCCCCCTTTTAGACTGTGAGCGCTTAGAACAGTGCTTTGCACATATTAAGCGCTTAACAAATGCCAACATTATTATTATTATTACGGATTTATTACTCTGTTGATTTATTTTACTTGTACATATCTATTCTATTTATTTTATTTTGTTAGTGTGTTTGGTTTTGTTCTCCGTCTCCCCCTTTTAGACTGTGAGCGCTTAGAACAGGGCTCCAGCGCTTAGGACAGTGCTTTGCACATAGTAAGCGCTTAACAAATGCCAACATTATTATTATTATTACGGATTTATTACTCTATTGATTTATTTTACTTGTACATATCTATTCTATTTATTTTATTTTGTTAGTGTGTTTGGTTTTGTTCTCCGTCTGCCCCTTTTAGACTGTGAGCGCTTAGAACAGGGCTCCAGCGCTTAGGACAGTGCTTTGCACATAGTAAGCGCTTAACAAATGCCAACATTATTATTATTATTACGGATTTATTACTCTATTGATTTATTTTACTTGTACATATCTATTCTATTTATTTTATTTTGTTAGTGTGTTTGGTTTTGTTCTCCGTCTCCCCCTTTTAGACTGTGAGCGCTTAGAACAGTGCTTTGCACATAGTAAGCGCTTAACAAATGCCAACATTATTATTATTATTAAGGATTTAATACTCTGTTGATTTATTTTACTTGTACATATCTATTCTATTTATTTTATTTTGTTAGTGTGTTTGGTTTTGTTCTCCGTCTCCCCCTTTTAGACTGTGAGCGCTTAGAACAGGGCTCCAGCGCTTAGGACAGTGCTCTGCACATAGTAAGCGCTTAACAAATACCATCATTATTATTATTATCAGGTTGTCCCACGGGGAGCTGCCAGTTTTAATCCCCATTTTCCAGATGAGGTCACTGAGGCCCAGAGAAGCAAAGTGACTTGCCCAAAGTCACACGATTAAGGCCGCGAGCCCCACGTGGGACAACCTGGTAACTTTGTACCCACCCTACCGCTTAGTACAGTGCTTGGCACGTAGTAAGCGCTTAATGGGACCGTCTCTATATGTTCCCAAGTGCTTAGTACAGTGCTCTGCACACAGTAAGCGCTCAATAAATACGATTGAATGAATTATTTTCAGGAACAGAATTGATAGGCGCGTCCTCCGCTCACAGAGGGGCATTCTGTAGCTCATCAATAAATGGTGTTTATCAAGTCCTTACGGGCAGGGCACTGGACTAAGCGCTTGGGAGAGGCCAACGGATCAGAGCCGGTTGACGCGTTCCCAGTCCTCAAGGAGCTCAGTGCCTGCGCGTAGTAAGCGCTTAATGCCATAATGATTAATTAATAATAATTATTATTATTATGGCATTTAAGCGCTTACTATGTGCAGAGCACAGTTCTAAGCGCTGGGGGGGATACAAGGTGATCAAGTTGTCCCACGCGGGGCTCACGGTCTTAATCCCCGTTTTACAGATGAGGGAACTTGAGGCCCAGAGAAGTGAAGTGACTTGCCCAAGGTCACACAGCAGACAGGTGGCAGAGCCGGGATTCGAACTGATGACCTCTGACCCTTCCAAGCCGCCTATCCAAGCGGGAAGGGGACGGCATTTGTGTGGGAAAAGGAACTCGTGTGCAGCTCGGCTGGGAGTCGGAAGACCTGGGTTCTAATTTCGCCTCCGTCTGCTGTGGAACCGAGGGCAAGTCACGTCGCTTCTCCGGGCCTCAGTTCCCTCATCTGTCAAATGGGGATTCAGTCGCCGCTCTCCCTCCTCTTTAGACTGTGAGCCCCGTGCGGGATGGGGAATGCGTCCCACCGTGGGCCTACTTGGGTTTGACACGTAGTAAGTGCTTAAATACCGGAAAAAACCCCAAAACAACCCAACAAAAACCTGGTATGTTGCCAATTTGTACTTCCCAAGCGCTTAGTACAGTGCTCTGCACATAGTAAGCGCTCAATAAATACGATTGATGATGATGGGTGTTTGGTGGTTGAACGCGAGTGTTTTCTGGGAGGAGCGGGAAGTTGCGTGTCTGCTGTGGGATGCTCCTGGGCTCGTGGGGAACACAATCAACTGTATTTATTTATTCGTTCATTTGTTCAATTGTATTTATTGAGCGCTTACTATGTGCAGAGCACTGTACTAAGCGCTTGGGAAGTCCAAGTTGGCAACATATAGAGACGGTCCCTACCCAACAGCGGGCTCACAGCCTAGAAGGGGGAGACAGAGAACAAAACTAAACGTATTAACAAAATAAAATAAAAATAGAATAAATATGTACAAATAAAATAGAGTAATAAATCCATACAAACATATATTCATTCATTCATTCAATCGTATTTATTGAGCGCTTACTGTGTGTAGAGCACTGTACTAAGCGCTTGGGAAGTCCAAGTTGGCAACATCTAGAGACGGTCCCTACCCGACAGCGGGCTCACAGCCTAGAAGGGGGAGACAGAGAACAAAACTAAACATATTAACAAAATAAAATAAATAGAATAAATATGCACAAATAAAATAGAGTAATAAATTCATACAAACATATATTCATTCATTCATTCAATCGTATTTATTGAGCGCTTACTGTGTGTAGAGCACTGTACTAAGCGCTTGGGAAGTCCAAGTTGGCAACATCTAGAGACGGTCCCTACCCGACAGCGGGCTCACGGTCTAGACGGGGGAGACAGACAACAAAACAAAACGTATAAATAAAATAAATAGAATAAATAGAGTAATAAATCCATACAAACATATATACATATATACAGGGGCTGTGCGGAGGGGAAGGAGGTAAGGCGGTGGGGATGGGGAGTGTGACCCTGGGCAAGTCACTTGACTTCTCTGGGCCCCAGTTCCCTCATCTGTAAAATGGGGATGAAGACTGTGAGCCCCCCGTGGGACAACCTGATCACCTTGTAACCTCCCCAGCGCTTAGAACAGTGCTTTGCACATAGTAAGCGCTTAATAAATGCCATAATTATTATTATTATTGAGCGCTTACTGTGTGCAGAGCACTGTCCTGAGCGCTTGGGGTGGGACCTACCGTCGTGAGTGCCAAACGTGTCCGCTAATTCTGTTGTATCGTCCTCTCCCAAGCACTTAGTCCAGTGCTCTGCGCGGAGTAAGCGCTCAATAAATATGATTGATTGATTGATTGATTGAAAAGAATCTCAGATAATAAATAGAAAAGCAGCGTGGTCTAGCGGTTAGAGGCCGGGAGTCAGAAGGACCTGGGTTCTAATCCCGGCTCCGCCGCTCGTCCGCCGTGTGATCTCGGGCGAGTCACTTCGCGTCTCTGGGCCTCAGTGGCGTCCATCTGTAAAATGGGGATGAAGACCCTGAGCCCCCTGCGGGGTAGCGATTTTTGTCTACCCCAGTGCCTGGCACGTAGTAAGTGCTTAACAAATACTATAAAGAAATCAAAACCAAACCAAAAAAAAAAAAAGTGCAGTGTAGAGGGGGAGATATCAATAAATAGTTTATAGAATATAATTTAAAGATGTGTGCCTAAGTAATAATAATGATGGCATTTATTAAGCGCTTACTATGTGCAAAGCACTGTTCTAAGCGCTGGGGACGTTACAAAGTGATCAGGTTGTCCCATGGTGGGGGCTCACAGTTTTCATCCCCATTTTCCAGATGAGGGAAGTGAGGCCCAGAGAAGTGAAGTGACCTGCCCGAAGTCACGCAGCTGGCATTCGGCGGAGGCGGGATTTGAACCCGTGACCTCCGACTCCAAAGCCCGGGCTCTTTTCCACTGAGCCACGCTGCTTCTCGGTAGAGGGTGGGGCGAATCGCGTGTGTCCAAAGGTCGCGGATTTATTCGTTTCATTCGTGTGGTCGTATTTATTGAGCGCCGACTGTGCGCAGAGCACTGGACTAAGCGCCTGGAAAGTCCAATTAGGCAACAGATAGAGACAATCCCTACCCGACGACAGACTTGAGGTGTAAATATATGTTTGTACATATTTATTACTCTATTTATTTATTTATCTTGTACATGTCTATTCTATTTATCTTATTTTGTTAGTATGTTTGGTTTTGTTCTCTGTCTCCCCCTTCTAGACTGTGAGCCCGCTGTTGGGTAGGGACTGTCTCTATGTGTTGCCGACTTGTACTTCCCAAGCGCTTAGTACAGTGCTCTGCACACAGTAAGCGCTCAATAAATATGATTGATTGATTGATTGATTGATTGAAAATGCCGCGGAAGGGAGAGGGGGCCGGGGAAGAGAGGGGTTCATGAAGCGGGGGTTCAGAGAAGCAGCGTGGCTCAATGGAAAGAGGCCCGGGCTTTGGAGTCGGAGGTCCTGGGTTCAAATCCCGGCTCTGCCGATTGCCGGCTGCGTGACTTTGGGCAAGTCACCTCACTTCTCTGGGCCTCGGTTCCCTCATCTGGAAAATGGGGATGAAGACTGCGAACCCCCCCCCCCCCCCCGGTGGGACAACCTCATCACCTTGTAACTTCCCCGGCGCTTAGAACAGTGCTTTGCACATAGTAAGCGCTTAACAAATGCCATTATTATTATTACCCAAGCGTTTCCCAGCGCGTGGTACGGTGCGTGGCACATGGTAAGCCAAGCTCACCAATACTGGTGTTATCGGACTCTAAGCTCATTGTGGGCCGGGAACCCGTCTCCTAATTCCGTTGTGTCGTCCTCTCCTGAGCGTTTAGTACAGCGCACCGCACATAGCGGGCGCTCAATAAACAC